>NC_085027.1:3251679-3351389 GCF_963692335.1 Osmerus eperlanus
CATTTTTCACAAACTGACTGTAGAAAATGTGGCCCCAATCCACAGCAGCTGGAGCTGTCTGACCAGAGGCCTGTGTCCCTCTACTGGTCAACACAGGGAAGTACACCAATCTCACTGACTTCAGAACTTCACCTCAGCACTGGGAAAAAAAGTGCTGAGGTGAAAGGTCTCTAAATGTAGGTGCGTCCTCGTGGCGTGCGTTTTTAAAGAGATGTCGTGTCCAAAAAAAAAAAGAGAATAAACAGATCGACTAAAGCGTCGTACCACGCTGGCTCCCATGCTGGTCTGCCCGCTGCCCAGCCAGGGCATGGAGGCGGACACAGCCATCTGCGGGGGCGCGAAGGGAGCGCTGCTGGCCCTGGGCGATGTTGGTGTGGGACGAGCGGTGATCCACGTCGTCGGAGCTGCGGGACTCCTTGTCGAAGTCGTCTCCGATCCAGGTGTAGGGCTGGGCCGCCACCAGCGACGACACGTCCACCCCTGGACGTCGTGGGTGGAAGCCAGCACGATCTCGTTGGTGTTGGCCTGGTGGGTGGAGAGCAGGAGGGGGGGGGGAGGTAGGATAGACAGTGAATAAACCATGGATGGTATACCTAGGAACACACATGATGCACATGATGCACAGTACTGTGCAAAAGACACAAATCATGTTTGCGTTTTTTTGTTCGACAAAAATGCTTTAAGAAATATACAAAGTATAAGACTAAACCAAACTTTTCTCAACACTGCGATTTTATACTGCCGCACAAATACAGAAGACATAACATATGTGTATTTAAGACAACATTAATGTAAACAAAGCGTGGGTGCCTTTTCTGTGTGTGTGTATATATACACACATCCTAGTCTTACCCTGTTTATAGCAAAGGCCATGATAATATCCGACTCCTTGTGGATGATTTTAGCCTTGCCTCCTGGGTATCCCAGATCCGCCTCCACCTGGAAACAAGTCATCCAAATGTCATCCCTCACAGCACCCACAGCAGAACGTCATCCCTCACAGCACCCACAGGCAGGCCCAGACACGAGCAAGCAGGCGTCAGAGCGAGCAGGCGTCAGCGGCGCCGGGCCCCAGAGGGACTCCGCTGCGGGGGGGGGGGGGGGGGGGGGGGTTAGCGAGTGTTTGTGCCCAGGGAGGGTGACGTGTTAGTGGAGCAGCAGCAGCAGACCCCGGAGCTGTGAGGAGGGTGGAGGTTAGCTGAGGTGAGGGGTTGAAGCGGCCCCCAGAGGGCTGTGATTGGTCAGGAGAACCCAGACAGAAACCCAGACACACGCAGAGAGAGAGAGAGAGAGAGAGAGAGAGAGAGAGAGAGAGAGAGAGAGAGAGAGAGGAGAGAGAGAGAGAGAGAGAGAGAGAGAGAGAGAGAGAGAGAGAGAGAGAGAGAGAGAGAGAGAGAGAGAGAGAGAGAGAGAGAGAGAGAGGGTCATCTCTATCTGGACATGCAAACCTTCCTCTCAAATCACGAAAGGAACTTTTCCAATTTAACGGTAGCATTAAACCAGTACGAACCCACAGTCACCCAGTAACTACTAGCAGACAAAACAACCCTCAGAAAGTTGTGGCTGGTTGTCCTTCCCAGCACGACGGGCTAGCGACAGGCCCAGACAGACAGGCAGGCCATGGGGTGGGTCACAGGCATACTACCTTGCTGGACCTGAGAGCTCCTGCTATGCTGTTTGGATTGAGATGGTCCACATGGTTGTCTACAGACTACACAACACAATACGCACAGCACACACAGACACGTCACAACACAAAACATGTGCACAAACAGAAAGACACAATGTGAGATGGGGAAAATCATAAAAATGAACAGGGTTGTCCGGCCATAAACACGGTCAATGGGAGTGCCTACCCAGACCACGTCTCTGCCAATGTGCCCATGTAAGGACTGTGGAGACCAGCCAGCTGCCAACATGGATGTGCCAAACATGGTTCTGATGCCAACACATGAACAACTTACCTTCAGCCTCCAAGAGACTAGAACGTCAAGTCTGTTTTAACCCTTGTGTTATCTTCGGGTCATTCTGACCCATCAGTCATTGTGACCCACCGTCGTATTGCGACAAATTTACCTCATACAAAAACAAAGTGAAGCATTTTCTTTTAACTGTCGGGCTGTCTCAGACCCCCCACATTGGAATGGTTAAAGGAAAATTATTTGTATTTGTTTTTGTATTGGGTAAAATTGGGTAAACACAACGATGGTTCGTTATGAACCTTTGGGTCATGTGACCCGAAGGCAGCACGAGGGTTAACAGTTGGGACTAAAATCTTATTTTTTGTATATATATTTCAAGTCTGCCGTCTTGATTCAATCAGAGAGGATCTAATGTAGCATCTGTTTTACAGGCTGTGGTCTGGACATATGATAAAGAGGCCAAATAGTAACCTATTATCAATCAGAGAAGTTCAGTGTATTCTGTAATGGCAAAACAATAATAAAAGTGTGTGTATGTGTGTGCTCCAAGGGAACCTTAGGCCAAGGGCAAATGTATGCAGATCACCTTGAACTAAGTGGAGGAGAACACACAGTGTATTGTGGTGTTCTAGAAGAACGGAGATGATAATGATCACACACGGTACCAGCAGCAGAACCAGTGCATGATAATGATCACACTCGGTACCAGCAGCAGAACCAGGTTATGATAATGATCACACACAGTACCAGCAGCAGAACCAGGTTATGATAATGATCACACACAGTACCAGCAGCAGAACCAGGTTATGATAATGATCACACACAGTACCAGCAGCAGAACCAGCTCATGCACCAGGGCGCTCTCCTCCACTGTACCTCGCTCTGCTTCCTCTTCTTAGTGAAGATGTAGCGGATCAGCGTCTCCTGCAGGATGTCCTGCTTCACCAGGTAGTGCCACAGACGCCTGGCGGGGAACGACACCTGGTTCTTGTTCCTGAGATGTAAACACACACACACACACGCGCACACACACAGCTCAGTGTCAGACATGGTTCTGAGACGTCTGACCCTACGGCATTACGGAGGGAGGAGGAGAGGAAGAAGAGTGTGGAGAAGGTAGAGAGAGGAAGAGGAGAGAAGGTAGCACCTGAGTACCTTAGTGTTTTAAGTGTTTCTAACACTGCCATTGGTACTCGGTTCCAGTGTGTGTGTGTGTGTGTGTGTTGTATATGTGTGTCTGCTCACTTGAAGGGTGTGTTGTCGGGCTCGAGCATGGCCTTGTGTCTGAGGATGGCTGGGCCGCCCCCAGCGCTGAGGTCGGTGGGGTAGGTGTTGATGTAGTTGGGCGGGGGGCCGTCAAACTTGTTCATCCTCTCCAGCATCATCTGCTCCCAGTTCTCCAGGGTCTTCAGCATGGCGTTGCTCAGAGGAGAGGTCACAGGCAGGTCTGACACACACACACACACACAGGGACCATGTCTTCAGTCTCACGTTCAATCTGGGAGGTCTAGCTGGGTGTGTGTGTGTGTGTGGTACCTGTGAAGTCGAGGCCGGTGAGGGGGAGGAACGTCTTGACGTTGTTCAAAGCCAGTTTCACCATCACTAGACGGATCAGAGACCAGCTGTAGGGCAGGGAGAGAGGTCACATGATCAGAACAGGAAATTACTATCATAACCATTAAGACGCAGGAAACAACCCTAATAACCATCTTTAATAACCATGACGGGCATGTTATCAGAACAGGAAGAGGAAAGGAGAAGTCCCTCAGGGTCAGGGGGGGTCGGGGGTCCAGTCCCCCAGGGTCAGGGGGGGTTGGGGGTCCAGTCCCCCAGGGTCAGGGTGGGTCGGGGGTCCAGTCCCTCAGGGTAAGTGGGGGTCGGGGGTCCAGTTCCCCAGGGTCAGGGGGGGTCAGGGGTCCAGTCCCTCAGGGTCAGGAGGGTCTGGGGCCCAGTCCCACCTGTAGGAGTTGGGGTCCGAGTGCTCCGTCATCTGAGTGTCAGAGAGGAAGGCGTCATCATCGTCCTCCTCCTCCTCAGCGCCGCTCTCGTCCGAGTCGTACAGAGCACCGCTGTCTGACAGAGGCAGGAAGGGCTGAGGGAGGGAGAGACGGAGGGAGGGAGAGAGGGAGAGAGGGAGGGAGGGATGGAGAGAGGGAGGGATGGAGGGAGGGATGGAGAGAGGGAGGGATGGAGGGATGGAGAGAGGTAGAGAGGGAGGGATGGCGAGAGGGAGGGATGGAGGGAGGGATGGAGAGAGGGAGGGATGGACAGAGGGAGGGAGAGAGGGAAAAAGGGAGGGTGATACAGTACATTATCTTAGCCAAATGCTCCAGCTGACGAGCTCTACACAGTGTCCCATGTCCCACTTAGGATCTAAATGGTAGCTGGCGGCAGCGTGTCTTACTTTAGCCACAAAGTAGTCCCACATGCTCAGCTCCGGGGGGATGAACTTCTCCCGGTAGGTGGGCCTCTCCGGGGGCACGGGCGGGGGTGTGGCGGGGGTCTCCTTCACCGGACGGCCAGGGACCAGCATCCGCATGTTGAACCTGCGCCGGTGCCGGTCCACATCTTCCACCGGGGGCGGGGGGGGCACAGCTTTAGTCAAAGGAAAGCAGGGTTAGAGGGCTAAACCAGTTTAAATCAGAGGAGTCCAGAGTCAGGGAGTTGTAGGTTCGGAAGATATTGAAGAAGCTATTTGGTACTGTCTAAACTCAGACAGCAGTGTAGACACATACTGTACACACACACCCACACACACACACAAGAAGGCACACACACACACACACACAAAGAGAAAGGAAATACACAAAGGCACACACGTGGTTGTACACAAACCTGTACAGTTATCCTGGGTGACTATCTCAGGTACCACTGAAGCCCACCATACAAATGAGACACAAACCAGACCAGACGTTAGACGCAGACTATTCACACACACGGTAGGCTACAGCACACACAGACCTCCACCACATCACAAAACGGTCTGACCTAAACAATTAGACACACTGTTTATATGAATAAATACAAACATAAGGAAAATAACGACGGATACATAAACAAAACAAATAAGAACACAGATCGTTGCCTCAGTAATAAAATATTGAGTGTTTGCCCAAGTCTTTGAATTGTCTATTTCTCTATTTTTTCCACTCTGAATAATCTATAGTCCTCTCATCTTGAAAAAGTGTGTGTGTGTGTGTCTCTGAGAGTGTGTCTGATAGAGGAACGGAATTAACATTTAGAAGACTGATTCCTATCGACTTGTTGGCATTTAGATCCCCTCTGCTCGTCCTGTCCTTCTGTGAAGTCCTTTAAACACACAGCTCTATCTAGACATCAGACACATGGATCTGACTGCCAGCACATCTCCTCCTCCTCCTCCACCCTGCCTGTCCTGAGGACCACAGACTGCTCACACAGGAATATTAATGACAAGTAAACAAAGGTGGGAGAGCCAGGTACTAGTCTGATAGTCTGCACCGCACTTCAGCTAGAGGCCAGATCCTGCACTGAAACTTGTCTGAGTGAGTCCCTCTCCAGCACGGTCCATAAAGGTTTCAACTAGAGGGGGATTCAGCTACAACACACCTATCACGTTCACAGGGGAACACCGCCATACTCACCCGCGACGCCAGGCGGCTGTGATACCCTGGCCCACAGCTACCTGCACCCTACACACAGTCTAGGAGTGGCCCCCCCACACCCTGGCCCACAGCAGCTAGAGGCATCGCAGACGGCGGTACGTATACCTGGTTTAGCCTTAGTGTCTGAGTCAGCACCAGCTGCAGGCTCAGGGGACGGCTCTGTCCAGGTCTCTGCTGGCTTAACCGCTGCTCCGGTCACAAACACACACACACACACACACACACACACACACACACACACACACACACACAACACCACATGAGATGAGATGGGCGGGCGATGCACAGTATATATATATATATATATATATATGTATTTTATATATACTTTTTGTATAGATCTATTTGGCGTTTTCATGCTTTATTGGATAGTATACAAAGGGAGCCAGAAAAGGCAATGGAGACAGCGAGAGAGGGGAAGACATGCACCAGGGGGTCTCGGGACGGATTCGAACCCCGGCCGCTGCGGTAAGGCCTCAGCGCATGTGGTACATGAACCCCGACCGCTGCGGTAAGGCCTCAGCGCATGTGGTACATGAACCCCGACCGCTGCGGTAAGGCCTCAGCGCATGTGGTACATGAACCCCGACCGCTGCGGTAAGGCCTCAGCGCATGTGATACATGAACCCCGACCGCTGCGGTAAGGCCTCAGCACATGTGGTACATGAACCCAGTGAGCACAATATTCATGCCATGCAATGAAAACACACACACCTGCAATACCACAGTCATGGGAAGAGAGGAGATGACAGAGGAGACAAACATGAAACCGTTGCAGCAGTTTAAACCTGGGAGACAGCCATGTCCCTGCTCACCACAGGAAGGACCAAAGTTCCCCACCCATGTGTGCTGCACTGCAAACCAGGAACTGCAAACCAGCACTGCAAACCAGGAACTGCAAACCAGCACTGCAAACCAGGAACTTCAAACCAGCACTGCAAACCAGGAACTGCAAACCAGCACTCCAAACCAGGAACTGCAAACCAGCACTGCAAACCAGCACTGCAAACCAGCACTGCAAACCCCAAACGGGGAAACTCACTGCTGTCATGGGGTGATGGGGCCACCCCAACTCCCCCTGGACGAGGGGGGCCAGGGGGTCTCTGAGGGGGTCTCTGAGGGGGTCTCTGAGGGGGTCTCTGAGGGGGTCTCTGAGGGGGTCTCTGAGGGGGTCTCTGAGGGGGCTGGGTGACTGTGATTGTGGGGGGGGCTTCATCCCGCTCAGGCCTCTCCGACCCCTGACCGTCGTCAGGTGAGGCTGGTATGAGCTCCGCTGTCACAAGGCAGAGCACATCCTGACACACAGGCCAGTTTCCACACAGAGCACATCCTGACACACGGGCCAGTTTCCACACAGAGCACATCCTGACACACAGGCCAGTTTCCACACAGAGCACATCCTGACACACAGGCCAGTTTCCACACAGAGCACATCCTGACACACAGGCCAGTTTCCACACAGAGCACATCCTGACACACAGGCCAGTGACACACAGAGCACATCCTGACACACAGGCCAGTTTCCACACAGACCACATCCTGACACACAGGCCAGTGACACACCAGAGTGTGTCAGAGGAAGTAGGAGAGGAAGAGTGCGGAGGAGGTAGAGTGATGAAGAGAGGGTAGCACCTAAGTCCAGAGCACCAGGAGAACAGCCAGAGAAAAGAGAATGTGAGACCCAGAAGAGAGAAGGGAGGGTGGGGAGCGTTTGAGAGAAAGGGCGTGGTCTACCTGGAGCTATCTCGGGACGTTTGGGCTTGATGATGACCTTGGCCCCTCCCCCGAAGACAGCGGCCCACATGCGGTTGTTGAGGGGGTGCGCGGCCAGGCGGAACAGCTCGTTCCCGGAGTGTGTGCCCAGGCCGTGGATGAGCAGGGACAGGTACACGGCCACCACCGCCTCACACAGCAGCACGTTCAGCCTAGGCTGGTCCTGCTCCCTGGCAGACTGAACCAGCGAGATCAGGGACGACACACCTGCGAACACAAGAAATACTTTTATTAAAAAATAATTAAAAAAAACAGAAGAATTCTTTTTTTGTTGTTGAAAGGAAGTGATTAGATTTTTTGGCCAGGCAAAAAATAAAATTATTATGTTTTTTTTTTTGTTTTTTTTAATTGATTAGATTTTTGCCAAGGCAAAAAAAAAGGGATTATTTTTTCTGTTGTTGAAAGGAAGTTATTAGATTTTTGCCAAGGCAAAAAATAAATAAATAAAGGATTATTTTTCTATTGTTGTTGAAAGGAAGGGATTAGATTTTTCCAAGGCAAAAAAAATAAAAATAAGCGATTCTTTTTCTGTTGTTGAAAAGAAGTGATCAGATTTTTTGCCCAGGCAAAAATATATAAATAAAATATTTTTGTTAATTATAAGATTATATTTTTCCAAAGAAAGTGATTTGATTCAATGCATTTGCACAAGCAAAAATAAATAAATAACTGAATATGATTTGAAAGTGATTTAACAGGAGTGTGTTGAGATAGCGTGATGTTCCTGTCCTTCTGTTTCCCCCCTAAAGGCTACTGTGGTCTCACTACTGAACACCATCTGGCTCTCCTCTCCCTCAGTACAGGGTAAGACAGACAGCTCCAGTCTCAGTGGGAGTGCAGTTCTGCTGGGTCAGGTAGGGTGGTGTGTGTGTTACCAGGCCACTGTGAGGGGGCGGAGCTAGGGGTGGTGTGTGTGTGTTACCAGGCCACTGTGAGGGGGCGGAGCTAGGGGTGGTGTGTGTGTGTGTTACCAGGTCACTGTGAGGGGGCGGAGCTAGGGGTGGTGTGTGTGTTACCAGGCCACTGTGAGGGGGCGGAGCTAGGGGTGGTGTGTGTGTGTGTTACCAGGTCACTGTGAGGGGGCGGAGCTAGGGGTGGTGTGTGTGTGTGTTACCAGGTCACTGTGAGGGGGCGGAGCTAGGGGTGGTGTGTGTGTGTTACCAGGCCACTGTGAGGGGGCGGAGCTAGGGGTGGTGTGCGTGTGTTACCAGGCCACTGTGAGGGGGCGGAGCTAGGGGTGGTGTGTGTGTGTTACCAGGCCACTGTGAGGGGGCGGAGCTAGGGGTGGTGTGTGTGTGTTACCAGGCCACTGTGAGGGGGCGGAGCTAGGGGTGGTGTGCGTGTGTTACCAGGCCACTGTGAGGGGGCGGAGCTAGGGGTGGTGTGCGTGTGTTACCAGGCCACTGTGAGGGGGCGGAGCTAGGGGTGGTGTGTGTGTGTGTTACCAGGCCACTGTGAGGGGGCGGAGCTAGGGGTGGTGTGTGTGTGTTACCAGGCCACTGTGAGGGGGCGGAGCTAGGGGTGGTGTGTGTGTGTGTTACCAGGTCACTGTGAGGGGGCGGAGCTAGGGGTGGTGTGTGTGTGTGTTACCAGGTCACTGTGAGGGGGCGGAGCTAGGGGTGGTGTGTGTGTGTTACCAGGCCACTGTGAGGGGGCGGAGCTAGGGGTGCTGTGTGTGTTACCAGGCCACTGTGAGGGGGCGGAGCTAGGGGTGGTGTGTGTGTGTTACCAGGCCACTGTGAGGGGGCGGAGCTAGGGGTGCTGTGTGTTACCAGGCCACTGTGAGGGGGCGGAGCTTGGGGTGCTGTGTGTTACCAGGCCACTGTGAGGGGGCGGAGCTAGGGGTGGTGTGTGTGTGTTACCAGGCCACTGTGAGGGGGCGGAGCTTGGAGTGGCGTGCTCCTCGATGCTCTCCGTACGTAGTCTCCTCCTCTCACTGAGCAGCAGGCCCTGGTACACCATCCCTGTGAACTGGTTGGCCTCCGCCTGACTGCTGCAAGGCATCATGGGACAGCGGGTACGTGTCAGTGGTGGAGGGGGTTGGAGATAGACGGAACGTTGCATTTAAAACACTGCCTAGGAGGTAACTACTTAGTAGGGGTGGGGGGGAAAATCAATTCACATTTGAATTGCGATTCAGTCTTCTTGTGATTCACATCGATACACAGTTATTTTTAAAAATGTTTTTTTTTCAATGTTTTTATTTATTAATTTTTGTATACTTTTTTTGGGGGGGGGGATTAAAAATCCCCCAAAATCGTGAATCGATTTTTTATCGATTTGTGACCCCAAGAATCGATTCTAATCGAATTGAGAGGTACCAAAAGATTCCCACCCCTACTACTTAAAGAGTGTATGCGTGTGCGCTCTTACCTATAGCTGTGGCTGTCACACAGGGCTTGGTAGATGCAGGCAGATAGAGAGGCAGCCAGGGTGTGTAGAGCAATCACCTGAGGTAACCAGAAAACAACACGTCAAAGTCAGAACATCCCTGGTAAAGTTCTCAGTGGGCTGGCCGTGTTTCCCCAGACTCTCACCCTGTCGTCCAGGAGGTCTGGGTGGGGCGGCAGCTCCATGAGGGTGATGGTGTGGAGGATGTCGTGGATGTGGTTGCTGAGGTGCAGGACGGGGTTGGCGATGACGGTCTTGGTGGGCGCTATGCTGGCTGACAGCAGGGGCAGGGTGGTGGGCAGGGGTAGGGGAGACTGCAGCTGCTTTACTGTGGTCTCCTGAACGCCAGAGCAGACAAAGCAAGACATCAGGAATGCCGTTTGATCACAGAATTGTCTTTTTAGGATGAACACAAAATAAGAATTTATTATATATATATATATATATATATATGGAAAAAAAATTGCTTTACAAACATCATAGCCGTTTTAAATGGGAATGCTCATAATTAACCGTGTAGCCGTTAACTGACTAAACGAATGCCCTAGTTCTAAATGTTCAAAGATTCAGACACTTGCTTAAAACCTGCGGCCATCGCAACCCTTAACTGGGAACACAACATTCAGTTTAAGAATCATAATAAAGATTAAAAGAAAGAAATAAAAACGCTTTTCCTATAGCTCCTCACTCGCTGCAGCGCGGTGAGACCAGCCCCCACGCGCTCCCAGCAGTGAAAGACCCAGCGAACCGAGCAACTTCAACCAGATGTCTGAAGACTTCAAGCGTCTACGTGGGCTAGTAAAGCCGTATTCCCTGTGTGTGTGTGTGTGTGTACCTGCTGGCTCTCCTGCAGCAGGAAGATGAGCTCCATGCGTACGGAGGTGACCCCTCCGCCCTTGGCCCCGTGCAGGCTGCAGTAGGACAGGAACACCCTGAGCAGCGCCTGGTTCTTCCTCAGCCAGGCCTTGCGGCGCTCCGCGTGCAGCTGCTTGGCCTGGAGGCGACGGCGCTCCAGCTGGTGGCGCTCGTACGCCCCGGCCTCCGTGCGATCGTCCTCCTGGAACTCTCCTTCCCCCTCCCCCCACTTCTCCACCTCCTTCGCTTCTTCCTTCCCCTTCACCTGTGGGGGTAGACAAGCAGGGATATCACATCGGCCATGAGGCTTTTTGATAGTGGAAACGACAGCGCTAGCTAATGCTAATCAAATTTAAGTGCAAAAATATTAGTTATGAGCTTGCTAAGGTTTAACTACATTTAGTTACCAGTGCAGTGAACACAATTTCACTTGATAAGATTTCTTAAAATAATATGTTGTTTACTTAAAATGTGTCATTTACTGCCTTGAGTCACGAGAGCCATTTATACTAGAAGAACAAGTCCAACTCGATTTGAAATCTAAAACTCAGTGATATGTAGGGGTTTGGCGTAGGGGTGGGAATCTTTTGGTACCTCACGATTCGATTTGTGAGGTTTTTAAATAAATGTAAAAAAAAATAACATTACAATTATTTATATATTTTTTATCGATTTTTTACATTTGTGAATCGATGTGAATCGCTAGAAGACTGAATCGCGATTCAAATGTGAACCGATTTTTTCCCTCACCCCTAGTTTTAATTTACACTTTACATTTTAGTCATTTAGCAGACGCTCTTATCCAGAGCGACTTACAGTAAGTACAGGGACATTCCCCTGAGGCAAGTAAGGTGAAGTGCCTTGCCCAAGGACACAACGTCATTTGGCACGGCTGGGAATCAAACTGGCAACCTTCAGAATCCTAGCCCGACTCCCTCACTGCTCAGCCACCTGACTCCCGGTTTGGCGGTGTAGCCGTACCTTGTAGTTACAGATCCTGTGCATGGCTCCGATCTCCTTCTCCAGCCAGCTGTACAGCTGGAAGCGCAGCTTCCCTCCGTCCACCTCGAAGCCCGTGGCTAGCGTCCGCAGCTCCGTCATCAAGATCTTCAGACACGCCCGGAACTTCAGCTGCTCGGCTATCACGTCCACCTCCGACTCACCCTGCCGGCACCAACGGAAAAACACTTTCGTTAAACTCACTGACGAAACGCTCAACACAAACAAGTGCCTGTAAAACGCCTAACTTTTGATATATTCCTCTCAAAAAAAAATAAAGAAAAGAATGTAAACTGTCATTGTAATGATCCATGCCTATACAGGCTTTTTGTTCTATCCTGTGTCATGGAGCAGGTCCTACCTGAGACTCCTCTCTCTGCATCCCAGGTCTCTCTCCCCCCGACACATCCTCTGCCTTGCCCTCTGGCTTCCCCATCGTCAGACCTCCATCATCATCCTCCTCCTCGTCCTCCTTGTCCACTCCCCAGTCCAGCTGCAGCCCATCGTCCTCCAGCTTGACCAGAGGCTGACCCCAGTCCAGGGTGGCAGAGCTCTCCTCTCCCCAGGCCTGGGCAGGGGCGGCTGGGGGAGGACCGCCCCAGTCTATGCCCCCCCCCTGGGTCCCATTCTCCAGGGGCTGTCTGGAGCTGACGTTGGCCATGGACGGGCCTCTGCTTTGGGACGAAGAGCCGGACTTCTTGGTGACCTTGGGGATCTTGGAGAGCACCTCCAGGGCTAGCACTGGACAGCCCACCTAGGGAGTCATCGTAAAGTACAGGACACGGGTTATGGTGATGGTAAACAGAGCACACGTACCACAGAGAGCGTCTAACCGGCGAGCCCCTGGAGCTCATGTCCACGGGGCCTCACCTTGAAGTGTGCATTGGCGGTGGTGAAGAAGAGCTTGCGCTCTATGAGGTTGATCTCGTCCGCGCTGCTCTTCTCGGACGTGAGGCCCGCGCTGGCCGGGGTGCCGTTCGGCTGGCCGTAGTGACGGCGGATGATCAGGGGGTGTGTCCTCAGGTAGTTATAGAAACTAAACACCACTGGGTTGCAGGATCGTACCATCGTATCTGAGGGAGAGGGGAGTACAGATATTTGTTTGTTATATTTTTGGGCCTTTTTAATGTTTCATTAGACAGATATTTAGGTGAAGTGTGACAGGAAAGGCAGGGAGAGACTGGGAAAGAGGAAGTAACCAGTGGTACAGTTTTTACCGCAAAAGAACGCGTTTCACTTTATTCGAACAACTCGGTTCTCCTCACCGGGGTTTTCTTCGTCCTCTTTGGGGATCCGCTCTAGGAGCGTGTCCAGGGCCTTGGTGTAGTCCTTCATGATCCAGAAGGCTATGCTCCGCAGGAAGGGGTCAGGGTGGAGTTTGGTGCAGTGGTATCCGCTGCCGTCCCTGTTGCATCCGAGCACCTTCTCAAACAGGATGCCCTGGCAGGTGGAGGAGCTCTCGTAGTCGGCCTCGTACAGCCTGGCCACCACCATGGCCAGCTGGATATCCTCCATCTTCTCCAGCAACACCTAGACGACCACAGACATTTACATTACATTTAGTCATTTAGCAGACCCTCTTATCCAGAGCGACTTACAGTAAGTAGAGGGGCATTCCCCCCCGAGGCAAGTAGGGTGAAGTGCCTTGCCCAAGGACACAATGTCATTTTTTACTGCCGGGAATCGAACCGGCAACCTTCTGATTAATAGCCAGATTCCCTAACCGCTCAGCCATCTGACCCCCAGAGACACGCCAGAGACACAGTCTGAAGGTCACCTTAGTGTCACCTCCACAGAGTCAGCTTAAGAGTCAGGCACTTTGAAAAAGACACTGTGCTTGAAATCCTGTTTTGTCACTGTGAAATTCAGTTCATAGCTCAGAACTGAACATATTGTTGTGATTCTAACAAAATACTTAAAATGGCCTGTAGTGGTAAGGAGATTATTACATCGCAAAACGATTCCACCTGCAAGACTCTCCAACGTCGCTTGCAGAGTCGGGTCCATTCTCCACGATAGTAACCCCTGGTCTCTTCCTATCTGTGTGTTATGACTGTGGTTTGGCAGACTTGGCCCAAGGTAAACTAAGTAGACCTTTCAGTGCTTCAGTGCTGCTGTTATCTCTGACGTTTAGGCTAAGTCTTCTCCTATGCTGCCGCTGCGCTGAAGCACAGCTATGGCCCATGTCTGACACACACAGAATTACTCCATCACATCTCTACACTGAGAGTGTTGGAAGCCCAGTGTGAGGGTTTGTGTGTGTGTGTGTGTGTGAGTCCAGACCTCCATGGCGTCTTTGAGGGAGCCAGCCAGCAGGAAGAAGGCAGCAGACTGCTCGAAGCGCTGCTTGCCCAGCAGAGAGAAGGCGTTCTTCAGGGCTGCCTTCCGCCAGCGGTCCTCGGTGAAGTTGTTCTTGAAGAACGTGGTCATCTTCTCGTCGTGCTGGGACCTGGGCGAGACACGACCACGCCACAGTAGGACTGTGTGTTACTACTGTATGGTGGTTAGGGGTTGGTTACGGTTAGGTAGCTGGTCAGGGCTGTGTGTGCTGATCCTACCTGAACAAGCCCCAGAGCACAGCCTTCTTCTTCATGGCCAGAAAGAACAGAGCAGCATCTAAGGGGTCATTGTTCCTCTGGAAGGCAGCTTTGCCCACCTGAACACACACACACACACAGTAGCGTGACGTGTGTAGCAGTGGGAAGTGGTTGCCAACTTGGAATTTACATTTACATTTTACATTTAGTCATTTAGCAGACGCTCTTATCCAGAGCGACTTACAGTAAGTAGAGGGACATTCCCCCCGAGGCAAGTAGGGTGAAGTGCCTTGCCCAAGGACACAACGTCATTTTGCAGAGCCGGGAATCGAACCGGTAACCTTCAGATTACTAGCCCGACTCCCTAACCGCTCAGCCACCTGACTCCCCTTGGTGTCAGACATAGAAGCGTTGAAGAATGCGCTGGCAGAGTGCGAGGGTCGGGCAGGTTACCTTCTCCACCATCTTGCGGAGGGTGTTGATGTTGCGGATCCACCAGCCTACGCCGACCGCCTTGAGCTCGGACCACTGGGGGTCTCCACGCTGCATGGCCGGGATCATGTTCAGCATCTCCTCCTCCGCCTCGGAGTGGAACGCCCAGGCAAAGTGGCACGTCGACAGGCCTGGGACGGACACACACACACACAAACAAAGAAGTTACCCAACTGAAACCACACACACAGCAGCAACTCAATTCAAGGTCGTAAAAAAAACAACTTTGTGCTGCGTAGCAATGAAAGGTCCCAATTATTGACCCAATTATTGAGCCCTAATGACCCTATTCCACCCCCTGCAGCTCTTACGTGATACACGACATTCGATGAAGCAGATGAAGCAAACTCAGTAAGTGTGTGTGTGTGTGTGTGTGAGCACGCCCCACCTTGGTGCAGCAGCTGCATGCGGTACAGGGGAGGCAGCGAGGTGAGGAGACAGGTGTGCAGGCGCATGGCCAGCAGGTACCTCAGGCCGCACTCATCCAGGGCCTCGCCCCCTGCAGAGAGAGAGCCCCATCACACACACACACGTTAGAACACAGCCACCATCGGACCAGCACCACAGCCAGCGCTGTCCCAGGGTGGGTGCAGGTCCAGACAGCCCTGCCGTGGTGTCCCTGAGCCCGCCCGGCCCCCGTCTCCATGCTTACTCAACCACGGAACGCTCTGTTCACTCCTGTTCCCCACTTCCTCCCAAAAGACTAAATAAACATGATTGAAACTGGAGGTAGAGAGACAAAGATAACTATGAAGTGTTCAAAGTGGCTCTGTGTGTGTGCTTGTGTGTGTGTGTGTGTGTGTGTGTGTGAGCTTTGTGTGTGTGTGTGTGTGAGCTTGTGTGTGTGAGCTTGTGTGTGTGTGTGTGAGTTAGTGAGTGTGAGCTTGTGTGTGAGCTTGTGTGTGTGTGTGAGCTTGTGTGTGTGTAAGCTTGTGTGTGTGAGCTTGTGTGTGTGTGTGAGCTTGTGTGTGTGTGTGTGTGAGCTTGTGTGTGTGTGTGTGTGTGTGTGTGTGTGTGTGTGAGCTTGTGTGTGTGTGTGTGTGTGTGAGCTTGTGTGTGTGTGTGTGTGTGTGTGTGATTAGTTGTTTGGGATGGCTGGTGGAAGCAGCCGTAAACCCAAACTTACAATCAAGTTTCAAGCACGATTAGATGTTATTTCTAGAAATGTTTATTGAGCCTTTTATTCGAAAATAGAACAGCCTTCAGCGGGTTCACGGACAGTCAGGCTTGCCTTACATACCTTGAATAAGACACCCAGACCCCATCCCCCCGTCCCCCTGTCTCATCCAGACTCTCACCTGTGTACTGCTTGTCAGTGGAGCTGCTGACCTCAGCGCTGGTGGTGGCCACAGTGTCGGCCAGGGCAACCAGGAACATCTGCTCCAGTCTGGTCAGACCCGGGAGGCTGGAGTGCATCAGGTGACTGGACAACACCTGAGGGGGCGAGGCAGGACGGAGGCAGGACAGAGGCAGGAGGGAGGCAGGACGGAGGTAGGAGGCAGGACAGAGGCAGGACGGAGGCAGGACAGAGACAGGACAGAGGCAGGAGGTCAGAGTTACATTCTTCATCAATCATAGTAATAATAATGTGCTGATTTCATAATAATGTGTATTTATATATAATGCTTTCATTCAATAATCATAACATATGCATTTAGCAGATGCTTTTAACCAAAGCGACGTACAGAGGAGAATTTGAACCTGCAGTCAAAAGCTCTAACCACTGAGCCAAAGCCGAGCAGGTGCGTACCTGGGCATGCTCCGGTCCGAAGTACGTGGATCCGTACTGAGACAGGTTGATGACCCGAGACTTCTTCTCCACCTTCTCTGTGGCGAAGTTCACAAAGTCGTCCGTGGTCACTGCCTGCACCTGGGGAGGAGGGTGGAGGGGGGTGTTAGGCATTTTCAAAAGATATATTTTGGGGCATTTTTCTGCCTCATTTGCAAGTTTCAAGTGAAGTGTGACAGGAAAGCTAGGGAGAGAGAGAGAGAAAGAGGGGGAGAGAGAGAGAGAGAGAGAGAGGGAGAGAGAGAGGGAGGGAGAGAGAGGGATGGGGAGAGGGAGGGAGAGACAGAGAGAGGGAGGGGGAAAGAGAGAGAGAGGGAGAGAGAGAAAGACAGAGAGAGAGACAGAGAGAGAGAGAGAGAGAGAGAGAGAGAGGGAGGGGGAGAGAGAGAGAGACAGAGAGAGAGAGACAGAGAGAGAGAGAGAGAGAGAGAGCAAAGACATGCAGCAAAGTGCCGAGGCCGGATTCGAACCCGGGCCACGCTGCAAGCGTACCTGGAACAGATCAGAATACTGGTTCTCCGCGCTGGTCTGAGGCCCCTCCCCCTCCATGCCGGCCTTGGCCCCCTCGTCCCCGCCCTTGTAGGAGGTGTCCAGGTCGGCCGACAGCAGGGCGTACAGGGGCAGCGGGGGGATGGAGTTGATCTCGGTGTAGTCTCTCCCCCCGTCTCTCCCGGCCAGTATGGTGTCCTTGGCTGTGCTGCCGCTCACGCTGATGGTCCTGGACAGGTGCCTCCTGGCCCCGCCCTCGCCCGCCTCCACGTCCCTCACCACGGCAACCTCTCCGGCGATGCACTTCACCAGGTGAGACAGGATAGCCTGAGGAGGAGGAGGATGGATGGATGGATGATGGATGATAAAATGGGTAAATACAAGATCCTGGTGCATTCAGGTGACAGACTTGCACGTGCGAAGAAAGAAGCGCACACAAACACACCCACACACACACCCCCTCCACCCCCCAGACCCCCACACACACACACCTCCTCCACCCCCCAGACCCCCACCCACACACACACCCCTCCACCCCCCAGACACCAGACCCCCACCCGCACACACCCCTCCACCCCCCAGACCCCCACCCGCACACACCCCCCAGACCCCCACCCGCACACACCCCCTCCACCCCCCAGACCCCCACCCACACACACCCCCTCCACCCCCCAGACCCCCACCCGCACACACCCCTCCACCCCCCAGACCCCCACCCGCACACACCCCCCAGACCCCCACCCACACACACCCCCTCCACCCCCCAGACCCCCACCCACACACACCCCCTCCACCCCCCAGACCCCCACCCACACACACCCCCTCCACCCCCCAGACCCCCACCCACACACACCCCCTCCACCCCCCAGACCCCCACCCACACACACCCCTCCACCCATCCACCCCCCAGACCCCCACCCACCTTGGCGCGGCGGACCTTTCCCAGGTCCATCAGCTCCAGGAGCTGGGTGGGGTGGTACTGCGGCAGGGTGGGGGACAGGGAGTGAGCCGCCTCAAACAGCCCCCCCTCCTGCAGACCCGCGGGGGCCATGAGCGCCTCGTCCACCGCCGTGGTCCCCTCCATCACGCTCTTGGACCGGGCCCGCCCCTCAACCCCCGCGATGTTGTCGGCGGACGACAGACTCCCGCCATCGCCCTCGCCCGGCTTCCTGTCCTGCTTCCACTGGGCGTACACGTGCATCTCACAGTCCATCCCCACCACCAGGATGCCGTCCCTCACCCAGGACAGGGACACGGGCAGGGACGGGGTCCCGTCCACCGAGGACAGCAGGTCCACGGTCCTCAGCAGGATCCAGCGGGAACCGGATGCCCTGCTTGATGCTGCCTCCTAGTGGCAGCGTGATGACGGCCACGCCGTCCTTGCCGGAGGGCTGCTCGTTGACCATGCCGGAGATGCGCCCGTACATGAGGATGTTGGAGCCCACGCCCACCGTGAGGATGTGGGAGCCGTCCTCCTTGGACAGCCAGTCCAGGTGGACGTAGTGCTTGATGTTGGGGGAGCGCTGGTCCCGGCTCATGTACAGGTCAGACCTGCAGGGGACGGGGAGATGCTGGATGAGCTGGTGGACGCTGGTGCACACACACACTGAATGACACACACACACACTGACACACAGACAACCACACACACACACTGACACACACATCCAAACACGGCCAGGCGAGACCGATCCTGTATCTTCACACACCTGCTGTAGACGAACAAGTTGGAGTCGACGCTGACGCGGGGGTCCAGGGTGGAGGTGGGTCTGGTGAAGTCGTCCAGGTGGAGGGTCTGCTCCAGGACCCACTCTGACCCGCCCGTGGACTCACACTCGTAGATGGACACGTGCATGGAGAAGTCCGCTCCTGAGCCCTGCGGCTGGGGAGCAAACTGACAAAGACAATATTCAGTCTCTTCATTTACATTTACATTTATTCATTTAGCAGACGCTTTTATCCAAAGCGACTTCCAAGAGAGAGCTTTACAAAGTGCATAGGTCACTGATCATAACAACGAGATAACCACAAAACATTGCGAGTAGCCAAAACATGAAGCTTCTTTTACTTCTTAAATAAAAGATTATGTCATTTTAATTAATTTAGATTAAATTACAAAAGCAATAAACCATGAGAGGGTGTGGTATATTAGTAGTTATTCTGTAAATATTAACAAATATAATTAAAATATAAAATATTCTAGAACAGGTTGTGTTTAGTCAGGTTCCAGAAGTGTCAGAAGCCTGAGCGAGGTGTCCTAACCCAGGGGTCCCCAAACATTTCAGCCCCTAAAATAATGGTGCCAGTGACTCGCGACCGGCGCATGTCTAAAATATGCTTTTTCTAATCGTTATAAAATGTTCCTTGATTTCTGGAAATCATCTGGCGACCCCCCCCTCGCTGTCGCACGACCCCCCCCTCGCTGTCGCACGACCCCCCCCCTCGCTGTCGCACGACCCCCCCCTCGCTGTCGCACGACCCGCCCCGGGAGGTCCCGACCTCTACTTTGGGAACCGCTGTCCTAACCCACCTGTCCAGGCCGCGGCTGTTTGAAGGAGACGGCCAGGCGTCCGGTGTAGGAGCAGGAGACGGCGACGGGCCGGCCCGGCACGCGCACCGAGCTGTTGTTGTCCTCCTCCTCGTTCAGCAGCGCCCAGTGCTCCCAGCGGTACGCCTGCCCCTCCGCCTGCCCCTCCCTGCCCTCCACCGCGCAGCGCCAGAAGCGCACGTGCGAGTCGGAGCAGGTGGTGACGATCAGGTACGGCGCCAGGCACACCGGGTAGATGGAGGAGGAGCTAAGGTGACCTGGAGAGAGAGAGAGAGAGACACTTAAAGAGGTAGGTGGAGGAGGAGCTAAGGTGACCTGGAGAGAGAGAGAGAGAGACACTTAAAGAGGTAGGTGGAGGAGGAGCTAAGGTGACCTGGAGGGAGAGAGAGAGAGACACTTAAAGAGGTAGGTGGAGGAGGAGCTAAGGTGACCTGGAGGGAGAGAGAGAGAGACACTTAAAGAGGTAGATGGAGGAGGAGCTAAGGTGACCTGGAGGGAGAGAGAGAGAGACACTTAAAGAGGTAGGTGGAGGAGGAGCTAAGGTGACCTGGAGGGAGAGAGAGAGAGACACTTAAAGAGGTAGGTGGAGGAGGAGCTAAGGTGACCTGGAGGGAGAGAGAGAGAGACACTTAAAGAGGTAGGTGGAGGAGGAGCTAAGGTGACCTGGAGGGAGAGAGAGAGAGACACTTAAAGAGGTAGGTGGAGGAGGAGCTAAGGTGACCTGGAGGGAGAGAGAGAGAGACACTTAAAGAGGTAGGTGGAGGAGGAGCTAAGGTGACTGGAGGGAGAGAGAGACACAGTAAACAAACACAACACGCCACACAGGTGGGGCTGTTCCTGATGACAGCGGACGCTTGATTCGACCGCGTGGGCCCACCTGCGGAGGGCGTGGCCCGGGTGACCTCCACGCCGGCGGGCAGCTCCAGGCGTTGGCTGTAGACCAGGCGGGAGCTGAGGATGAGCTTGCTGGCCGACTGCAGGTTGGCCGTGGAGGCCGAGCGCGGCAGGGGGGTGAGAGGGGAGGCGTCGGGGGACGAGTCGGTGTTCAGGTGCTGCATGGGCACCATCAGCTGGCTCTGGAACGTCTGCTCTGCCACCGGCTCGTCTGAACACACACACACACACCGCACAGCGTCAGAACACGCAGGTCAAATGACATTTGTGCTACACAAACCCACATTAGGCAGTGCTTTCCATGTGCACTCTTTGCATGTCGCTTTGGCTAAAAGCGTCAGGTAAACGAGTGTAACGTCAGTGTAAGTGTCGTGCCATGCTGGTGGACAGGAGGGTGGCTGTCCACACTGGCCCTGCAGCCGGGACTCACCCATGCAGGCGTGAACAGACTTGAGGTGCAGGTGCCACATCTTCAGGATAGAGTTTCTGTTGGCATCCTTCTCTATCACCACCAGGAAGAACTTCTCTGAGAAGGGAGGGGCCTCGTACACTGCGGGGGGAGGAACACAGTCTCTCGTGAGACGCTGTTGTAGCACAGGAGCAGGGCTTTCACCTTCACAGGAACATGGCTGCATGGAGCTTTGCGATTTTTCAGTGCATTGGTTTACACATTTCTCTGTGTATGTGTAATGTGTGTGTGTACAGTGTGTCTAGTATGTGTGTATAGTGTGTGTAGTGTGTGTGTAGAGTGTACCCCCGGTGGAGGGGAAGGCAGGCGTGTGTGTGTGTGGTGTGTGTGTAGTGTGTAGTGTGCAGCATGTACCCTCAGTGGAGGGGAAGGCAGGCGTGTGTGTGTGTGGTGTGTGTGTGGTGTGTAGAGTGTACCCTCAGTGGAGGGGAAGGCAGGCGTGTGTGTGTGTGGTGTGTGTGGTGTGTAGAGTGTACCCTCAGTGGAGGGGAAGGCAGGCAGGCGTGTGTGTGTGTGGTGTGTGTGTAGTGTGTAGAGTGTACCCTCAGTGGAGGGGAAGGCAGGCGTGAACAGCTCTGGCTCCTCCTGGGGATGGTAGCCCAGGATAAAGTCCTCCTGGAACACATGCAGCAGCTGGTGCTGGAACCACACTACAGAGAGAGAGAGAGACAGAGAGACAGAGAGAGAGAGAGAGAGAGAGAGGGAGAGAGACAGAGAGAGGGAGAGAGAGGGAGAGAGAGAGAGAGAGAGAGAGAGAGAGAGAGAGAGAGAGAGAGAGAGAGAGAGAGAGAGAGAGAGAGAGAGAGAGAGAGAGAGAGAGAGAGAGAGAGACAGAGACAGAGACAGAGACAGAGAGAGAGACAGAGACAGAGACAGAGAGAGAGACAGAGAGAGAGAGAGAGAGAGAGAGAGAGAGAGAGAGAGAGAGAGAGAGAGAGAGAGAGAGAGAGAGAGAGAGAGAGAGAGAGAGAGAGAGAGAGAGAGAGAGAGAGAGAGAGAGAGAGAGAGAGAGAGAGAGAGAGAGAGGCAAAAAAAGATGCCATACTCTGTGTAAGACAAGAAACACTTTGTTATCTAGTGAAAACCTGGTAAAACATGAGATGGTGTGTGTGTGACAGAACACCCTCGTACCTGGTTGGTGATGACGTCTAGCTCGATGATGCACCCTGGTCGGGCGGTGGACTGCTGACTCACGATGTTAAACACTTCCCCCACTAGTTTCTACACAGCAAACACAGAACCATCACAGTCAAACTCCAGGATCATGCAACGACACAGCACGCCGCGAGGAGAAACCTGTCAGACCGCGTGTCTAGACTGCGTCTGTGAAAGCGTGCGCGTGCCGACTCACAGACGTCTCGGGGTCGGAGAGCTCGTCCAGTAGTTTCCTGGCGTCCACCACGGCCTGGTACAGACGCAGGTTTTTCCCGTCCGACGCCACGAAGCACGCGCTGGCACTGTTGCAGTACGTACCTGCGTGTGCACACAACCTCAGGTCACATGGTGCTGCTGAGGAACGACCAGGTCGCCACGGCAACGTTTGGTGTATTGGACATGACTAAAAGGAACGTTTCAAGGAATGTGACTTTTCACAGTCGGTTACTTATTTGGATGGCACAGTCCTACCAACTGGTCTCTATTCAGGGGCTGGAATGAGTCAGCAAAACAGACCCTTGTGAACATGCTTTTCTTCCTAGCGTTTCCCGAGATCATGTGTATTCATGAATCATAAATAGCTCAGAAGTTACACATTAATTATACAGGGGAGGATCTGGATGTGTGTGTTTGCCAACCTAGGACTGAGCTGGGGACTAGGGTGTGTGTGTGTGTGTTTGCCAACCTAGGACAGAGCTGGGGACCAGGGTGTGTGTGTGTTTGTGTGTGTGTATGCCAACCTAGGACCGAGCTGGGGACCAGGGTGTGTGTGTGTTTGTGTGTGTGTATGCCAACCTAGGACCAAGCTGGGGACCAGGGTGTGTGTGTGTTTGTGTGTGTGTATGCCAACCTAGGACCGAGCTGGGGACCAGGGTGTGTGTGTGTTTGTGTGTGTGTATGCCAACCTAGGACCGAGCTGGGGACCAGGGTGTGTGTGTGTTTGTGTGTGTGTATGCCAACCTAGGACCGAGCTGGGGACCAGGGTGGGCAGCCAGGCCACGTTGCTGAAGGCGGAGGTGTGGAGGGAGTTGATCCTGGCCAGCTCTGACACCCCCCCGGTGCAGGACAGAGGGCCGATGTGGTCCACCCTCCACAGGATCAGCTCGCTGTAGATGGCCTTCGGGTCATGGAAGGTTCTCGTGGCGGCGTTGCGCAGGTGTTTCCTACAGAACACGTCAAAAACATGTGTTAAAACATACTAACAATACTACACATGCACACAGACTATGATTTCAAGTTATCGCCAAAAACGGTATTCCTTGGAATACTGTACTATGCACTGCTATGAAAAGCGAGTTACGCGATCATCATGCGTCAATTGTATCCATCTTTATCTGCCTGTTTACCTCCCACCCCCCTCCCTCAATCGCTACCTGTGGAGCCCCTTAGAGGGGGCGAGGACGGGGGGCTGGTCGACGTCAGGGGCCCCGGGGGCGGAGGGTGGGGTGAGCAGGGCGTTGTGGTGAGAGGAGGTCAGCAGCAGGGGCAGGACTGTGTGGCACGCCTGGTCATTCAGGTGGAATCGGTGGCCGCAGTAGCGGAACTTGTGGGACACGGTCAGAACGTTGGAGAAGGCCGAGAGCTCGGCGAACGTCACCGACCACTGGAGGAGGGGGAAACGGAATCGAGAAGAAGTCGTCACCACATGCGATATCTACGATATTTCTAAACGATATATCTAACGATATCCAACGCTATATATAACGATATCCAACGATATCTAACGATATGTATCGATTTATAAACTGATCACGTTTCTTCGTTATATACTCCCTCCCCCCCCGCCTCCCTCCCTCCGCTCTGTAACGCCCCCCCCCCCTCCTCTAAGCCGCCTCACCTGGTTGAGGGACCCGTCCACGTGCTTGGACACCATCATGACGGCAGGGCCGATGCCGGGGGTGAGGCTGAGGCTGGGGCCCAGGGCAGGGGAGCCCAGCCCGGCAGAGATGGAGGCAGAGCGGGGGACCCGCCGGCCCCTCCTGCCCTGCTCGCCCGCCCCGGGGACCTCAGCCTCAGGGACACTGCACGCGTACATCAGGATGTTCTTACTCAGGGAGTTGGCGTCACCTGTGGGGAACGCCACAGGGATACGGGAGGAAAAGGACACCTGGGGAGGGAGGGAGGAGGAGGAGGAGGAAGAGGGAGGCTTGTTTGTAATGCTTGAGGAATCACTGTCTCACTTCATCTCTGTTCAGAAGAACACAATCACAAATTGAACTACCGTGTGGGTGAGCATGTGTGTGCTTATGTGTATGTGCTCATGGTTGGTGTGTGTGTGTGTGTGTGTGTGTGTGAGCTGGGGTGTTTGGGCCCGTGTCTAACCTACCTGAACCTGTCTGAAGATGCCTTGGATGAACTCATCCAGGTACTTGACGTGCCACACCAGGAAGGAGCCGTCCGTGGGGTGGATGGTGAACAGCATGTCCGCGCTCCTGTTCCACTCCAGCAGCAGGGTCTCCATCTTCCTTTCCAGCAGCATGGAGGGCAGGGGCACGCTGCTGCTGGAGCCCGGGGACGAGGCCTTGGTGCTGCCCTCCTGCTCCACTTCCTCCCCCTGCTCGGACGAGGCCTTGTCCGACATGTCATCCAGGTCTGGGGAGTGAAGGGAGGGTTTGCACACCTCATATTAGCCTGGCGGATGAAGCGTGTGAAAGAGTCGCTGCAATATGAAAACCAAACGTCTCTCTCTGGTTGCACGGCAACGTTCGAGTGTCGATATTCCATCCCACCGTGGA
This sequence comes from Osmerus eperlanus, assembly GCF_963692335.1. NCBI lineage: Eukaryota > Metazoa > Chordata > Actinopteri > Osmeriformes > Osmeridae > Osmerus > Osmerus eperlanus. The sequence goes on from NC_085027.1 coordinate 3,276,372, forward strand.
GTTGAAACAGATGTCCATTATGTAATATGAATGTGAATCTATCGATCAATCATATTTAGATGGCACACAAAACAACTTTCAAACCAAGATCCTGACACACAAGAAACAAACTCCACACAACCAGGACACACGCGACACAGCACACGCCCTGACAGGAAAACTCAGGACAATGCGTCATAGAAACTCAACCGAATCTCAAGGCCGGGAGCGTACCAAAGTCAAACTTCATGGGGGAGCCGTCCGGGTCGAGGGGGTCCTCGGTGGTGTGCTCCAGATGCTGCTCAGACAGCTTGCGGAGCTGCAGCATGAACAGGTCCATGGACGAGGTGAAGCTCAGGTCTTTGTTGTTGAGCCAGTGGACCACGAAGCCTCCACCGCCACTCCCATCGTCCGGACTGAAGACCGCCGACTCAGCCAGCACCGCAGGGATGTCTGGGAGGGAGGGAGAGGGTTGGTGGGTGGGAGAGAGAGGCAGGGAGAGGGAGGGAGAGAGGGTGAGAGAGAGAAGGTGAGTTGGTGGGAGAGAGAGGGAGGGTGGGGACAGGGAGGGAGAGGGGGTGAGAGAGAGAGGGTGAGTGGGTGAGAGAGGGAGAGAGGCAGGGAGAGGGAGGGTGAGAGAGAGGGTGGGTTGGTGGGAGAGAGGCAGGGAGAGGCAGGGTGAGAGAGAGAGGGTGGGTTGGTGGGAGAGAGGCAGGGAGAGGCAGGGTGAGTGGGCGGAGTGAAACTCTTGTGATCTGGGATCAAGACCGAGTGAAGCAGCCTACCTGTGCTGGGGTTGATGCTGGCAGAGATGTGGAAGTGACACAGCGCGTTGGCGTAGTGTGTGATGTGGCGGTGTGTGTGTGTGTCCTGGGTGCCCAGCTGGGAGGGTAGCAGCTCGGTGTGTGCCACCAGGGCGGACGACCTCCGCCTGCCACGACGAAGGTGCTTCAATTGGTGGATCGACTAGCCAATAGAATCATTGCACAGCGAGAGCCAATCAGATGCCAGGAGGAAGAGGGTAGAACAAAAAATAATAATTAAATGATGTATTTTTAATTGATATTTGCAGATTTGTACATTTCTAGAACAGGGACATGCTTGAGTGTGTGTGTACGAGTGTTTGAGTGTATGTAAGAGTGCATGAGTGTGTGTATGTGTGTGTGTGTACCTCCAGAGCGTGCTGGATCTTGTCCTTGTTGCCCCCCAGGCCGGGCAGGCTGGAGCTGTAGGAGTGTGTGTTCTCGGAGATCTGCCCCCCCAGCAGACTGTCCTCAGGCAGCAGGGTCTCACACCACACACGACACACCCCGTCCTCACAGGAGGTCAGCAGCACGTTACACACAGAGCCCCTGCACACACACACACACACACACACACACCATGAGACCTAGAGTTGTGACGGATGGACCAGTTTCCAGTGTGCCCTCCAGAGAGAGCCATGAGAGGACGTGGTCTCACTTGGGCATGTACTTGCTGGTCTTCCTCCAGGACAGGCCGGTGACGGAGCGGGGGTGGGCCAGGTACACGAAGGAGAAGTGGACGAGAGGCGCCCTCTTATCGGCGGGGTCGGGGAGCACCACGGCAGAGCGCCACCCTGTGGTGGGGTACCACACCTTCAGCAGGCAGTCCTCCCTCCCCACCGTGGCAAAGTACTCCCCGTCTGGGGACCACTTGGTGATGTGGACCGCCGCGGCCGTCCTGAGGCAGAGACAACAACAACTCAGCAAAGCGCGCTTCCTGTTTCGCGGGCCAACGGGCATCGGCGTTGGAAGGCAGTTCTCACTCAGGCTTCCTCATTCCGATCCACTTCTTCGTTCACAATGACACAACCCAGAGCTGTGGGTGTCATGTGACTCCACAGTTGACTTGGGGTCAACAGAGGCCTGGGTACAACTGCTGGGTACATTCTTATGCAAACACACACACGTCCACACACACACACATCCACACACACACGTCCACACACACACACACACGTCCACACGGACACACACACACGTCCACACAGACACACACACACGTCCACACACACACACGTCCACACACACACACGTCCACACACGTCCACACACGCACACACGTCCACACACGCACACACGTCCACACACACACGTCCACACACACACGTCCACACACACACGTCCACACACACAGACACGTCCACACACACGCGGGCGTGGCCACCTACTTGCACTGCCACACACAGTTCCAGTCGTTCAGGTTGGGATGAGGCTTGTCGTCGGTGAGTTGTCCGTCCTCCTCCTCTATGAGGACGTCTGTGGACGGGGGGGCCCAAAGCTGCAGACGCTCTGTCGCTGCCAGGATACGGTTACCTGGCAACACACACACACACACATCAGCATTACACACACACGACCCCCTTTCCTTCACACACACACACACACACTAGACGCACACACACTAGACACACACACACACACGCGACTCAGTGTAACACACAAGCAGGCGACTGATGCACTAGGAGGAGACGGTGTGTGGTCAGTTAGTGAAACACAGTTACCTTGTGGGTCCCAAGCCAGGTTGTAGGTGATGGCATTGAGGAAGAATTGTCCAGTCTTTTGCCACTGGTAGTTAAGTTGCTGTTAGTGGAAGCACAGGAGACAGGGGAGAGCAGGTCAACAAGCATACTCATTCACACACACACACACACACACTGTGCAAAATAACTATGTAAGGTAACACAACTGCATTTAAGCTAAGACTCGTTAGTGATTCTCATCAGGAATATATCTGTGGAGAGTTTAAACACTCAGGACCCGCCATGGTAGGGAGGTGTTAATAATGCAGTACCTACAGGCACACTAAGACACTTACGCCAAAAAAATACAAAACACCCTTCCAGACACCCACACACACATACACACACACACAAACTCACTAAGTATTCCTACTGGGTGGCATTCGCTCCTGTCTGGTGTGTTAAAAACACCAGCTACTCAGAATCCTATTGTCTCCGTACATCAATAACGTTTGGAGCGCAGAGAGGTAGGAGGAGGGATCTCTCGTGTCATACATCATTTAACACTGACGTTTCTTCCCCCTCCCCCTCCCCCTCCCCCTCCCCCGCCGCCTCACAATATCACTATTCCAACACTCTCCCCTTCTCTCTCAAAAACACAGTCATCCGTTCACTCATCCACCCACCCACCCACTCACTCACTCATCCACTCACTCACTCACCCACTCACTCACTCACTCATCCGTTCATTCATCCGCCCACTCACTCACTCATCCACCCACTCACTCACTCACTCACTCATCCACTCATCCACCCACTCATCCATGCACCTACCCACTCACTCATCCATCCATCCACTCACTCACTCATCCACACACCCACTCATCCACACAGCTCACCTTGTGGCGTTTGTTTGGGTTGGCAGCAATTGGTTCAAAGATGCAGACTATGTTCCCATAGGACGCGGCAATCTAAAATTAAAAAGCTGTGTCCATCACCACAACATTACTCACACTGTTACTGTCGAGTTTCTCCCGTAGGAGAGCTCAGAGTGGAGAGACCAGAAGCAAGAGCAGGGACGAGGACATTTTTCTTTGACATGAATAAAGATATCCCATTCAAAATGTATACCTCTGTCATCAGCTCCATTACGTCATCCAAGATCTGCAACTGAAAAAGTGCTTTTGTGTGTGTCTGTGTGTGGGTGCGTGTGTGTGTAAGTGTGTGTGTGTGTAAAAGTGTGTGTGTGCGTGTGTGTAACTGCGTGTGTGCGTGTGTGTGTGTAAGTGCGTAAGTGTGTTTGTGTGCGTGTGTAAGTGTGTGTGTGTGCGTGTGTAAGTGTGTTTGTGTGCATGTGTAAGTGTGTTTGTGTGCGTGTGTGTAACTGCGTGTGTAAGTGTGTGTGTGTGCGTGTGTAAGTGTGTGTGTGTGCATGTGTAAGTGTGTTTGTGTGCGTGTGTAAGTGTGTGTGTGTGTCTTACCCTGCCAAGTTGGTGGGAGCACTCCACACAGCCCACCTGTATGTTTCCATGCTGGGCTCCTGGGATGATCTGAACACACTCAAAATCACTGGCCAGAATCACGATGTCGCAGCCTGAGCCATAAGCCTGCAGGACAAGGAGACAGAGATGATTATGGGACTGTGGATATGTCATTATGGTTTTCACCTGTCTAAAATCCTATTATCTTTGTTGTTTAGTTATTATTAACTGTGTGCACACAGTCATTAGCCTAATGGGCTAAATATTGTTATCTGCAGTCAAATAACATGTCTCGTACCAAATAAAGGCATTGGTTTACAATGTAATTATCCGGACACAATATTCTCAAAGACTTCCTGGACTGTGTTGGCTTGCCTAGCAACCGACCGGGTGAATTTCACAGCACTTCCTACTGCATGACACGTCTTCAGAATTGGTACATTTAAGAAATAGCGGATTTATTACAATTGTTTCTTGCTACAAATGAAATGTGGAATACTGTAGGAACTTAGGTGTGAGGGGGTTCCCTGTTCGATCACAAAGACAGTGAAAGACTGACAGGAAGAGGGAGAGAAGATGACACGAAAGAAATGGCCCGGACCGGAATCGAACCCGTGCCCCTGCGGCAAGGCCTTATGCTATGTGGTGCTCTACCCAGAGAGCCAGCAGGGAACGCTGGCCTCGGGAGTCACACTAGTGTCTGAGAGCTTCATGTGGAGCCCCCTGGGCCCGCTCTGACTGGACGAGCACAACCCAGCCAGGAACTGTGGATGAACCCCAACCACATCTCCAACCAACGCTGTAACCTCCAGGCTCCCACTCCTCTGAGCTGTGTCCCCTCGGAGGGCCGCGTATTTGGGCAGAGGGGGGAGTATGTGAGTTGACTCTGGACCTGAGGCCAGACCTGAGGATCACTGCAGCACCTGTTGCCCTGCGAGCTGAGGGGCACGGCCAGGGCGACAGGGAGAGGGGCTCGTCCATTATTCATGAGAACCGGAGAGGCTAGGAAGCACCATGTGACAGAGTAGCAGCCAGTGGTAAACACAACGCTGCAGCCGAGCCCAGACGGGGCATGACGCGGGGCTGGAGCCCAGACGGGGCATGACGCGGGGCTGGAGCCCAGACGGGGCATGACGCGGGGCTGGAGCCCAGACGGGGCATGACGCGGGGCTGGGGACGCCGTGCTGTGTGTGGGACAGGGGGGCTCATTTCACGCAGGCTGGCGTGACAGTAATACGGCCCATTATTATGTGGATAAAGAGGTGGAGGGAGGGAGGGAGGGAGGGAGGGAAGGAGGGAGGGAGGGAGGGAGGGAGGGAAGGAGGGAAGGAGGGAGGGAGGGAGGGAGGGAGGGAGGGAGGGAGGGAAGGGAGGGAGGGAGGGAGGGAGGGAGGGAGGGAGGGAAGGTGTGCAGCCCATTCCTTTGAATTACTGCAGCGAAAGCTGCTGCACATTATGACATGAATTAGAAGCAGTCACCGTCACACTCTGTCAAGAACCTCTGAACACCTGCGCCAGCCACACAAGGACACGCCCTGCATGATGGAGAGTCTTTCCCCACAGGGCTGACTGACAGGGAGGCTGGGGAGCATGCGCTGAGCTGGGTCTAAGTAAGTTAGCATTGACCAGTCCTCCACTCCTTGTTAACCTTTCTACGTGCATGCAGGAACGTGGGAACCGGAGAGGCTAGGAAGGTGTAAGCCTATGTCGGCTGAACCTGATTGGGTGCATGGTATCACTCATCGACCTATAGAAATGTGAGTCCCAGACACAGCAGGTCTGTTTATCCCGGCCTGGAGCATGTCTGTTTTTGTGGCGTTACGTCACACATGCATCTCATCATATCACAGATACAGTGATGAAGGAACTAACGACAAGCTTAAATGCTGGATAGCCTGACACCAACTGCACTGGCAACGAATGAGGCCCAAACGTAGTACAGCAGACCTGCTGATGCGCTCTCTGTTCAGAGTAAACACTGACACACAACACACATAAAGGCTAGCCTTCAACACACTCATTCACTCACTCAACACACAGTCAAGTACACACACACACACACATCACCCACCACACATAAAGGCTAACCTTCAAAACACACACACACATACATACACACACACACACTCACTCACTCACTCACTCAACACACAGTCAAGTACACACACACTCAACACACAGTCAAGTACACACACACACGCAGGCCTGCAGACTAGCAGATACACACCTAGAATCATCTTACGCCTGCCTTAATCCTAGCTTTAACCAACGCTGGGTTCCGGTTAGCATTCGTCAAATTAGCAATACTCGCTAATCTCAATGTCACTTGGGGGAGTGCTGTCCTGTACTGCTGGATCTGTGTTTGTGGTAGGCCCCTGGTGCTGCTGTTTAGATGGGACTGGTTCATTATTGATAGGAGACGGTTGGACTCACACCTTGTTAGATAGCAGGATCTTAAATGCTGATTGAATAATGGAGGGGGAGACTTAGACCAAGCTGGTGTTTGAACCACAACACATTACATTTACATTTAGTCATTTATCAGACGCTCTTATCCAGAGCGACTTACAGTAAGTACAGGGACATTCCCCCGAGGCAAGTAGGGTGAAGTGCCTTGCCCGAGGACACAGCGTCAGTTGGCATGACCGGGAATCGAACTGGCAACCTTCGGATTACTAGCCCGATTCCCTCACCGCTCAGCCACCTGACTCCCCCACATTACGCCAAGATAAACCTCCCTGTTCCTGCTCGACCATGTGGGGAGAGCAGGAACAAAAACAGGCTGACAGAAGGAGAGAGAAAGAGGAAGAAAGAAGCAGGATGAGAACGAGTGAGAAAAACAGCCAGAGAGAGACAACTTCTGCTTCCACCCAAATGTCACTGATTCCTGTGACTAATTTAATCACACAAGCGCATTGCTCTACCACATCTGCTACCTCACCTTCTCATCTCCGCTAGGGATCACATTAGGCTGCTGTCAACAACAACAACAAAAAACTCTTGACTAGAATGGCGAGATGAGAAGATAAAGAATAACATATCTGATCTGTGTTCAGGACTAAAGTGCCCAGTGCAGCTACTGTCCAGGCATTGGACTGAGTCCCTATCACAGATCAAAGCATAGAGCTGTGATCATGGTCGTAAACATGGCTGCCTATAAGGCAGTGTTGGCCAGACTGGAACCAGAGGGCCTGTCCATGCCTGCACTGTCACAAAGGACAAGGACCTGAGGGCTTAGTGTGAGTTTAACAGCTTGGGATGTCACGTTATGGGGTTTGTCATGTCTCTCATACACACAGTCATGGACTGTGTGTACTAGGGAACCCACAGCAAACTGGCCTTTCTGTAAGAACATGCAGGAGAGTGACCGTCCCACATCTCACAAGAACACACTCTTTCTGGATGAGCTCTGGGAGTGAGAGTGTGTGTGTGTGTGTGTGCGTGCGTAAGCACCCAAGCCCAGCACCTGTCTAACAAGCAGCAGGAACAGCGTAGCAGGACCAGAAAGGATTTGGCTCACAGCTTTCAGGCGAGGAAGGACCTGGCACAAGGCTTCATTTCTACAAACACAACAGACTTCTACAATCATGCGTTTGGTTTTAACTGATACAACTCAATCCCCACCATCTCATGTACTGTATGTTATCAAGCCGAATCAAACCACTGCACTGGTTCACTGATCATGTTCTTAATAATGACAGTATGCATGCTGTTTTCAAACATTTTCAATCTCCAATTTGGTTACACTCAGTGGGCTGCCAATGGCTTTCAGATCCTCTTTCTGAAACGATTACATAATGTGGAAATGTTTGAAATATACATTCCTGGTTTCACTTCAAGGCCAAAACAAACAGCCCTTGTTCGTGAGTGGTGGTTGTTTACTGTAACTGTTCAATAACTAATACATCGCTATCGTTGTTCTTGCAATGATCTTAGATCTCAGTAGGAACACACCATCACCCTACTAAATGGAATATCGACTCAACTTTATTCAACAGTGTGTGCAGAGAAAAATTGTCAACAGTTTGCTCAGACAGATGGAGTGAAGCTCCCTGGTCGCAAAAATGTACAATTATTCGAGCAATCAAGAGTCTACACAATCACTAACCAAAAGAAAATAACAGGAAGAAAAAAAACATTGTCACCAAAAGAAATCATTATTTCTCAGATCAAGAGCCTTATAGTGAGATATTCAAACAAGAGATCCCTTTCTCATTGATTTTCTCATTACAAAGTATTTATTATTCCTTTTAAACATCAGATAACTGAAAATGATCCAAATATTTCAAAGATTGACTAGGTTGATTAAATTTGGACCTACACATTCAAAATGTGTGCTTCCTTACATAATGGACATGATATTTGCAGTCCAAGGATGCCCTCCACTCCATCTATCCCCTGGCTCTACGTCACGGGCCGCACAGCTGATGCTAGGTTGACAAGCTAGCTGATCATTCGTGAAGCGCACTGACGCCAAATGTTAGCGAGATAGCTTACACATATCCCCAAAAAGCGTTGGCTCTAGGTTAGGTGCGGCATTCCAATCTAAACACGACCCAATGAGATGCTGCAATGGAAACTGACGACTGATCAGTTATCTACGATACAACTATTGCAGTAACCGTAAACATAAGTGGAATTCCATAGCCAACCCTTGCGACACGGGATATAAAGGTCATTGGAGAGTGTCCGTCTTTGAAAACAGCAAATAAACATAGCTAGTTAGCTTAAGCTAGCAATCCTCGGAATGCGGGGATATAACCTTGAGGACTAAATTGCCCCCGACTATGTCGACCCTAGATGTCAGAGCGAATGAATGATGTAGAGAGTAATACTGCCGACGGGCACCCTTCGAGACTTGATTCACTATCCGTGACTCTCTCTGCAGCTTATATCGTGCAGCCGACTGTAGACATGCTAGCCTGTATGTGGGCTAGCCTTCGATCGCATCGTATCACTACTAACCGTCACTGCAAAATCAAAATAAAACTTACCGTGAATGGAATGTCATTGACGCTTCCCACTGAATAGCAGCAATCCCCGGGGTTCACCGCTCCCGTCAGCACCTGATGTAGATGCATTTTCCTTCTAATTTTACAGCAGATGGATATTTAATTATTTACAATACCGACACTTCCACCCTCTCAGTTTCTCCATCTAGCTCCGAACTACCGGGAATCCCATCCGTTTGTACTCGGCCTGCCAGCGGCGTCTTTCTCCACAAATACTTGGATATTAATTCGATGTATTTTAGTCAGATATTGGACTGTCTCGTTGTATCAACATTTAAAACAGACCCTATTGTTTTGCTGTCAACACCATCACAGGATTAGCTAGCTAACAGCTTCGGTAGAACCGAGGTAGGATCTCTGCAGCGAATCGTCTGACATGCGCGTTCACGAGTTGTCAGAGCACGACTGCATGGCCATAGAAATACTCCAACTAAATCGTGCAGTGTATAGGCGTGTTTCCCCCCTTAATCTAAATTCATATTGCAATTGGATATCCGACGAAAATGATATACACAACTTTACGAAACTACTTAAATTATTTCAGGATGGAATCTTTTTTCACAAGTACAAACATGAATACCCAATTTAGTGTAATTATATCTAGGTCCTTGACGGAGCTAGGTATATGTGGAGCGCCTATGACGTCTACGCACGCTTTCATTGATTCGTAAAGATGAGGGGTTTGGAGCAAAATCTTTCAATATAAAAAATCAGCATTCGATAAATACGTTAACGGTGACATATCAGCTAAATCTAATAGTGTAAATTACAAATGTATTATAAAATACCAACATGGTTGCTTCTATTTCATAGATTTCTACTACAAAATTATGAGCTAAGGGAATCCCAGTCCCCTATAGAAAGATGTTTTGGTGCATTCTTTCTGGAAAATATGACATGATAGAAATGTGCTTGTGAGATAGGGTTTGAAGGCGTATTCATTAGTACAGTAAAGTGGTAACCTGATGTTGAATGCACCTTTTATAAGTAGCCTATTGTAGGATATAGCAGCCTATGTGTATACGTAACAATTATTTATTGGAAAAATCAAATATTGAATGAATGGCCTATATTTGTAAAAAAATAACAGCAACTCTTTCTGTCTTCTTAAAATGTAGCTATAGTAACGGTATGCATTCTGCATGCATGACATGCAAGCAATATTCTATATTTGCTGTAATGTCCTGTATTTTAGGGCATGCTGATAATATAGTGACTAAGCCAATCTGGATAAGAGCGTCTGCTAAACGTAATGTAAATGTAAAATGTATTCCAGCAGACAGGCATCCTGACCACAATTGCGTGAGGCAGAGGATGTAAGCTTATAATTGGAAACCCTGGGCTATATCTTTCAAATCAAAAGTAGGTTTGGTATTTTCTTCGTAATGGTTTATTAGGAGATATTACAGTCTTGGGAGGGTTGCTTTAAAAATACAAGTATATTCTGCAGATGACAGAATACGTGACCTAAAACCTGGTTGTATAACAGCTACCACTCACTGGGAAGGCTGTCTACAAGATTTTGGACAATGTAATTGGGAATTTTAGCCCAGCCACAAGAGCATTAGGCAAGTTGGGCACTGATGTTGGGTGATAGACCTGGCTTGATAATGTCTCATTGCCTTGCATGAATCGGGGTCCATATCATTTTTCCAAGTTTGGTATGCACAAACGTGGCTGGCCTGCACAAGATGTTTAACCTAAACACCGTTTATAGCTTATGTGTTTTAAAACATCGTGGAGTTGAAGTGTTGATAAATGTCAACTTACTGCCAAACATACCCATCACCCTTATACCTAAACACAAACAAATAACCTTAAACGGTCTTGAAACTAATATTTATAGACGTGTATGGAATGCTAGGATTTGAACACGCAATTCAACTGTGACGCAATAAACATACTGACGTCGTAATTTTTCCAGATAAACTCGAGTGCGTCGTTTGCGTGTGATTTTGTTGTTTAGGTCTAGTCTTTAGGACAGCAATGCTGCGCAGAGCGGGGTAGATAGCCAGCATGTCAAACATGGTTCAATCAATAATTCTTTTAAAAGTAGCCAGATAGTTGGATAAATACCTTGTGGTAATCGCAATTTTGAACATGTAAAATGTCCTGCGTTATGAGTGAGTCACGTGCATTGCGTGCACAGTTCTAAGTTGTTTCACTTTGTAGACAAGTTCTGTCCTCAAAAACTGTAGTTTTGCAAATTCAGCTTGTGCGAATTTGCGCTTTTAAAATAAAAATCTGCCTTTAGATTGTGCTAAACTATACCGACTCAAAAAAAGTCAAACAGCAGATTACTACTTAACTGTCAATGAATACACGGCAGTCACCGCGCAGGCGCACACTCATTACCATTGCAGCGACAATGAAGGAGAGTGCAAGGAGAGCGAGCACCTCACACAGTGCAGCCTCAGAATTTCATCTCTGTAAGTGGCTGATGTACCATAGTGTTTTTGGCTGTGACGACATTGCTGCTTCCAATATAAGCTTGACAGGCGACTTAACTAAAACAGATGGAAGGAAGCACATCTGTAGAAATTCTCCTCGCGTATACTTTTGTCGATATGTTGTATTTAAAAGGAAACGATGAGATTGACGTGCGTGGGTGGGTGGTTTCATAGCAAGAGTCACGGCACATAGTTGAGGTGTTGGTGAGAAATGGGATGAAGAGGTGATGAAGGGGGGGAGGGGGGGGGGGGTTGGTGTTTGGTGGAGACGGCATGGTTGTAGTTTGTATAGGGTCGAGGGGAGACTGATGCAGTGCTTATAGCTTCTGTTGTGCCGTTGGGAAACAGAACTCTGATCTACAGAGAGTGGAATTAAATGCATTATAGATTTTCTCATTTCATGGATGGCTGCTAGCTGGAGGGGGTTCCAGCCAGGCCGTAATGCACACACGACAGGCTGTTCCCCAGGACAGAAGTGTAATGGAGCCTGTTGTGATTCAACACTGAATATTAGATGCCAGGCACCTTGAATAAAAAAAACGCAAAAAAACAAACATATACTTTTCTCAATTTAAAGAACAGTACTATAAACAAGGGAGTCAGGTGGCTGAGCGGTTAGGGAAGCGGGCTAGTAATCTGAAGGTTGCCAGTTCGATTTGTCAGTTTGTGTCCTTGGGCAAGGCACTTCACCCTACTTGCCTCGGGGGCAATGTCCCTGTACCTACCGTAAGTCGCTCTGTATAAGAGCGTCTGCTAAATGACTAAATGTAAATGTAAACAACATCACTGTGCATCCTCCAACAATATAAATCCTCCCTCTACTTGACATGGGCACTGGTACACACCTGGGACCAGGCAGAAGCACATTGACAGTTTCAGGGCATACTATAGATGGACTGCGGCTGTGGTCTGGAATCAGGCCATCTGTCTGTTGTTGACTCTCTGTGAGCAGTGAGGATGAGGCTGCCTGGTCCAGATCATGTGACCAGGAACACCGAGAAAAAGAGAGTGTTAGTTGGTATTTGTGTGTGTGTGTGTGTGTGTGAGAGAGAGAGACAGTAAGTGATAGAGAGAGGGAGGCAGAGAAAGAGAGTGTGTTCGTCAGTATTTGTGTGTGTGTGTGTGTGTGTGTGAGAGAGAGAGAGAGAGAGAGAGAGAGAGACAGTAAGCGATAGAGAGAGGGAGACAGAAAAAGAGTGTTAGTCAGTATTTGTGTGTGTGTGTGTGAGAGAGAGAGAGAGAGAGACAGTAAGCGATAGAGAGAGGGAGACAGAAAAAGAGTGTTAGTCAGTATTTGTGTGTGTGTGTGTGAGAGAGAGAGAGAGAGAGAGAGAGAGAGAGAGAGAGAGAGAGAGAGAGAGAGAGAGAGAGACAGTAAGCGATAGAGAGAGGGAGACAGAAAAAGAGTGTTAGTCAGTATTGTGTGTGTGTGAGAGAGAGAGAGAGAGAGAGAGAGAGAGAGAGACAGTAAGCGATAGAGAGAGGGAGACAGAAAGAGAGTGTGTGTGTTTGGGCTTCTGATGGCCTTCCCCAGTTAGGATGCACAGATGGCTCCCAGCACCACTTCACATCTGCATGATTGTCTTTCTTCTGTTCCACTCTGTTTACCTGTCTGGAGCAGACTAGAATTGACAATTTAAACAGGACCAAAAATTGCATTAGAAAGAATGCAGACTGGAGAGCTCGTTCCCTTTCCTTATACTTTATTATCTGCAGCGTGAGAAAGACAGCTGTCGTACTGTCAGCTTGACAGTCTCCCTGTGGCTGGTGTTAACTTACCTCCAGGAACAGAACTGTACTGTACATCAGATCTGATCCAACCAGATGGCTGCGCCGGTAGAGGAATTTATTTTTAACGCAGAAAAAGAAAAACAACACATCTTTGAACATTTTCTGTGATTCTTCATCAGTAGAACCATTCCATGGTCATTCCATTTCTCAGAATGAAAGAAATTATTGATGAATCACCTCTGTAAATGCTGGGATGCATCCCTCCATTCAAGTTGTGTTTAGCACCCTTGTTTCTCTCTGTTCTATTCATACACCCTCCCCGTTCTGTCTGTCACTTCCTGTCTGTTTCTCCCTAACACAGACACACATTTTGCTCTCACTCCAGATATGTGTGCCCACTGAGAATCTGGAAGATTGATGACACCTAATCCAAGGCATCTTTCCCTCTGATATCCCCCAGTTCTCTCCTGCTCCCTCGCTCTCTCTCTCTCTCTCTCTCTCTCTCTCTCTCTCTCTCTCTCTCTCTCTCTCTCTCTCTCTCTCTCTCTCTCTCTCTCTCTCTCTCTCTCTCTCTCTCTCTCTCTCTCTCTCTCTGCCTCTCTCTCTCCCTCCCTCCCTCTCTCCCTCTCTCCCTCCCTCTCTCCCTCTCTCCCTCTCTTCTTTCACCCTCTACCCCTTTTCCTCTCTCTCTCTCTCTCTCTCTCTCTCTCTCCTCATCTTTCTCTCCGTTGAGGCGGTTAGCCTCCCTTACAGTGGTTAAACTGGTCCATCCATCTCTCGTCTTGTCTTGTCCAGCCAGCCTTGGGGGCTGTTATGAATCTCTCACACCGGTATTTGTTTCAGGAACGATTCTCTGCCTCTGCAAAAGCGTGCTTGTATGTCCATGTGGATGAGAAAGAGAGAGGTTCTGCTGTAACAGGATTACATGTTTTCATCTCTAAATTACACGGCTTCCTCGTGTTTCTCTGTCGAATCCTCGGCATGCTGTCTGTGGGTGTGCATGTGAGTCTGATCCTGTCGTGTGGGAGAGAGTGGGAGAATATTCTCTACGTGTGAGGAACGATGCCTTGTTCTTTAACCCTCGTGCTGCCTTCGGGTCACATGACCCAAAGGTTCATAACGAACCATCGTTGTGTTTACCCAATTTTACCCAATACAAAAACAAATAAAAATAATTTTCTTTTAACCTTCGCAATGTGGGGGGTCTGAGACAGCCCAACGGTTAAAAGAAAATGCTTCACTTTGTTTTTGTATGCGGTAAAGTTGTCGCAACACGACGGTGGGTCACAATGACTGATGGGTCAGAACGACCCGAAGATAACACAAGGGTTAAGTGAAGAGCACAGATACAACATATGGTTGAAGATTCCTGATGCTCCTAAGTGGAAAGATCAAGAGCTTGGCGAAGTGCCATGTGGTCGACACACGCCCATGCACGCACCCACATACACCCCACCCACATCCACGGTAATCCCAGGAAAGGCCCCAACTGGTTGCCAGGTTACGGTGTGAGTGCGGAGTGAGACGGAGGGAGGTAGAGGCAGAAAGCGTGGAGAGAAACACCTTGAGTTAGGAGAGGGGGAACTGCGATGATAGCTGAGAGAAAACTCTCATGGAGCCATGGCTCAGCTGTAGGCCAGTAGCATGCGTGGATGAGCATGTGTGTGTGTGTATTTATTTTTGTGTGTGTATTTATTTGTGCATGTGTGTGTGTGTATAGAGGCTGTGGTGTAGCAGTATGCTTCCTGAGGCTAAGCACTGGGAAGATTAATCCATGTCACTGGTCAGCTCGTCTCAATGCAAAGGCCTGCTTCAGGGAGTCACCAGTGTATGTTTTTATGTGCCCCGCCATTCTCTAGTTCTCTTTTTCCTCTTTCATCTCTTTTTTTCCTCGAGCCTCTTTAACAGCCCTCACACACACCCAGAGATGAGAAAGAAGCACAAGCGAGAGAGAAAAACTGTAAAAGGAGGAGATATCTCTAAAGAGAGAGCCAGGGAGACAGAAGGGAAAGAGACATTTACTGCGCTGAATGAGAATTGGCAATGGAGGTCATACGACAGCAGCTCAGATATTTCTTGCTCCTGCAGGAAATGGTTAAGGACCAAACGGGACATTCAGGGGCCTCTTTACTGCATTACATAAACACCAGTCTAACTCACATTACACTCTCTCTCTTTCAAGGTTATCCTTTCACCTCAGAGGACTACAGTTAAGAATGTAGCATATCGAACCTGTGCCTAAACGCGTCATCTCAGCAAGACTCAGCCAACCTCGATAAAGATGTTATATTAACGAGCCACGTATAACCCCTCCCTCCCCCCCATGGTGTCTACTCATTTAAACTCCCCTGAGATTCAGTCAGTGTGTGTTTCCAGGTAAGGAATTTACATTTACATTTAATAATTTAGCAGACGCTCTTATCCAGAGCGACTTACAGTAAGTACAGGAACATTCTCCCCGAGGCAAGTAGGGTGAAGTGCCTTGCCCAAGGAAACAACTTCATTTTTCCCAACCGGGAATCGAACCAGCAACCTTCTGATTACTAGCCCGATTCACTAACCGCTCAGCCAACTGACTCCCTCATGTTTCCTCATGAATTCCTTTAACACTAAATGTCCAGCAGAGGGCGGCCTAGCTCTGTTAATGAGGGCTGCCACCCAACAATCAGCAGGTCAATGGAACACAAGGAGTTAGCAACATGGCTTCTTCTTCTTCTATTAGAACGGTCTCTGGTGTTTATGAAAGAACAGCATTGCAGGGCCTTGTCTGTGTGTGTATCTGCTGGCACCGATCCTGACTGGGAGAAACAGTGTGTGTGTTTATACCGCATCGGTTTCTGTGTGTGTGTGTGTGTGTGTGTCTGTCTGGCATGGACAGGCTGTTAAACCACAGGGCTGTGGGAGCCTATGGAGAGACAGGAAATGATCGTACCATATGGTGCCACTGCATTTGCTGGGCAGGTCTGTCTCTCTTCCATGACCGAGTTCACACCAGCTTGGGGTTTCAACAACACACTACAGAAAGAAACAAGCTATAGAACAGTACAGTGTGCCATTATCTGTGGTGATAAACCCTTGTGTTATCTTCGGGTCATTCTGACCCATCAGTCATTGTGACCCACCGTCGTATTGCGACAAATTTACCGCATACAAAAACAAAGTGAATCATTTTCTTTTAACCATTGGGCTGTCTCAGACCCCCCCACATTGCAAAGGTTGAAAGAAAATTATTTTTATTTGTTTTTGTATTGGGTAAAATTGGGTAAACACAACGATGGTTCGTTATGAACCTTTGGGTCATGTGACCCGAAGGCAGCACAAGGGTTAAGCTATATGCATCAGTTATGCTATGTAAAAAACAACAACGATCAAATACTGTTCAGAGAAACGTTTTGCTTCTTGGTAAATGTATCCAAAGGTCTTATATTACTAAATCCGACTTCTGCTTAAGAAGCAGCATGCGTTTCCTGTGTACTTTACCAAAATCCAAAAAACTACAAGCCCCAGTGGTAGCTAGCCCTGTGGAATTCATCCGCTTATTAAACCTCTTCAGCAACATGCCAACTTATGCCAGCAAATGTAATTTCTTGAACTATTGACCTGTTTAAAATTAAAAGTGTTTCAAAGTTCAATAGAGAGAATGATCTTTTGAGCATAGATGAGCTGTCTTTCTTCAAACCAGTGACCTTGTAGTAGATGGTGGCTAAGGCTTGAATAGGGGTAAATGTTTAAAATACAGATGAGGTATTTATCGATTTGAAGAGAGTATTATGGAGGAGGTATTATGGAAAGAAAATTGTGAATAGACAATACGTCCTAAACGAAGACGCTGTTGTAAATGGTTCTGCCTGCGTGTGTCTTTGTGCTCTGCCAAAATCATTAATCTTTCCTTTCACAACTGATAACAGGCTTCAAAAGAGTGAGACAGCTAAAGAAAGAAAGAAAGTGTGTGTGTGTGTGTGTCTGTGTGTGTCTGTGTGTGTGTGTGTGTGTGTCTGTGTGTGTGTAACTGGATTTTCAATCACACACCACAAAGACCATGACAGTGATACTTGAGCTCAGACCCTCAGTCACAGGAAATCGTCCTCCGACCTTATCTTGCAGTCTGCAGAAAAAAGTGGGAAAGACTAAATAAAACAGAAATGCTATTCCTCACCTGCTCTGAAAGGATGCACTCTGAATGCAATGAAATACACCGTAGGTTCACAATCACCTTCAAAGTCACTTTTGATTGTATGACTGGAGATGCCTTTTGTGCCGGAAAAAGTGTTTCAGAAGAAGCGCATCTTCAAGTCATCTGAGGGGACGTCGACTGTGAAGATTAAAGTGTTCCGTCTGTGATATCGAGTCAATTTATTCTGATAATTCCATGAAATTAAATGTTCACACTGATAACAGAGAGCCCATGAAAAAATTATTTGGCTCAAAAATTGACCAAAAGGGGGAACCAAAGACCAAGAAAATTAATCTGCATGAAATGTGTTTAAACTTCATTTGTGGCCTTTCGTACCAAGAGGCTAGGGCTAATCTGTTAACACAATGCTAATAGTGTAGTACACCACTTCTGTACGGTTGAAACTTCAGAGTTTCTCCCTACAGTATCACAGGCTAGTGGAGAGAGCGTCCAAGACACACAGCCCCAGCTTACTGGAACTTTGATAAATCAACCCGACACAAATCTTTACAAGGCTAGAGAGGTGAAAAATACAGTTAGTGAAAGAGCAGAAGAGAGAGAGAGTTGGTGGGGGATGGTGGCCAGGGGTCATGCAGTGACAGCAGCTTTTGAACCAACTCCTAAAACAATGTTTTATGTACTGTTTCTGTGAAAAGTACACTTTTTATTATCCATGATGGCTGCAGCTAGTGATATTTTAAAGAGGAACTTTCTCTGTTTGGCCAAACATCATCCCTCCATTTGAAACTGTCACTGTGACAGGCGTGTGGGGATGCGGGTCACTGCTATGATGTGTGTATGTTTGTATAAGTGACTGTGTTATGGGCCCTGGAAGGTTCCAGATGGGCATGTCAACTAGCTGATGCTCCAGCTTGCCTCGGAACCTGGCAGACTTCTCTTAATCCGGATTCTGAATTCTGGTGCTTTTGATTATTCCATTCCTCCATATTACCCAGTAAATTAAGATGTATTCAAACAACTCTGTCTGTCTCTCCCTCTACCTCTCTCTCCTCTCCGATATTCACCTTTCCTTTAACACAAAGTGCATCTGTCCCGAGCATGCGATGGTGGGTGTGAATGTGGGCTGTCACCTGGCCTATAAGAATGAGCAATGAATGAGAGGAATCTGTGAGGCGTGCTGCGACTCCGGGCACGCAGCATCCATTACGGGGCTAAAGCACCTCCATAGTGTTTGATGAGGGAGAGCAACAAAGCCCTGGGACAGTCCATTAAACCTGCACTCGTTGTCTCTCTGTTGTCTCTCTCTTTCTTTTTAAGACACACACACGCGCACACACGCTTTTGGCTGTACCGTAGCCCAACCATTGATCATGTAGTTGTTGATGTACCAAATGTAAGTTGTTGTGTTTTTGAGTAGGGCTCCTTGTACCCAACTGATCATGCTCAGAGATCCTCAGCTTCATTCACTTTTGTAAGCCTCTCCCCCTTTTTATTTCCCTGTTTCATAAATCACAATGACAATTGACAATGCTTTGCCAATCCACTTCATAGAAGCAAGAGACTTGTCGTTGGTCAAGCCAAACATCTTTACAGGCAATCTTTAGATTAAAATCCTTGCAGGCAGCTGTGTTTTACAGACTGAACTAAGAGCAGTAGAATACTTTGACAGCGTGAGAAATATACAGGACAGTAGTGGAAACCCCCGGAAACAGGACACCTAATCAATTTGGCTCCTGTGAGAAACGTCTTTGAGTAGGAAAATGATCACTTTTTGTAGTTCAGGGTATTGATTATGACTGATGCTTGTTTGCAAACAGCAAACTCAGCGCGAGTGGATACAGCTGTTTTCTCGTTACATTCATTTGACCGTATCATTTTTCATCAGCAGCTTGTAGCCGAGTTCCCCGCAATTTGTCAAAATGAGGAATGAGAAATGCATCATGAATTCCGAACCTCTAAATTAAGGTTCACCAAAGTAGAGATCTTTCCAGAATCACAGTAATCACCCTCATCACGTCACGTGTGTGCACGTTGAAGGTCATGATTGTATGCGTGAACGAGCACTGTCATAATTTCCAAGGGATTGAAGGTGTGTCGAGATGAACCGATGAGCCTTCCTGGTGTCTGTCGACTCGTACAGCACAGGGTTCTGTGGTGCGGCACTTTATAACAGTCTCTGTCGGGGCACGTTCCTGCTGTGTTGAAGCTAAATGTCTGGCCTGCCTGTTGATAGCCCAGACAGTCCTATCATCAGGATGCAAGATGAGGCCCAGGCAGACACACAAACAGAACTGAGAGCAGTGATGGGACCGAACGCTCCTCTACTTCACCTGCTTATCGGAGACATCCGAGGAGTAACATTAGAAGTGCCTCTCTACCTCCCCAGACAAATCATCTTTTCAGCACAACACTGCTCATCAGTATGTATCCGTCTTGTGTGTCTTTGACATGGTAGCAGGGTGCAGTCTGTTTGACATGGTAGCAGGGTGCATATGACTTCCTCGCTTTGGTGTCAAAGGGACTGCGCCTTCCACTCTGGATTAATCTATTTAAATTTTTCTCTCTGAAAACAACAAAACAGATGGTAAAAATGAGTTGATGTGAATTCATTGCTCAACGCACTGGACAGCTCACATTTCTCATAAAGTGACAACTCCAATATGATTCTCATACATTTCTGATTTTAACAACATTTGCGTGCAGACATTAGCTTTCATGGAAATCAATGAAGTCTTCATTGAGAATAATCGTTGAGAATAACACTTCCTGGCCCGAAAGAGCAGAGCTGGCAAGAATGGGTTTGCTCCTTGTTGTTCATCATCATCAGACAGCTGTATTGACTGAAAGGGGGGGGATCTATTTTGAGTGTATTTGTGCTTACAGTATGTGCGAATGTGTTTGTTTGTACTGGACATGTGCATGTATGTTGATCTGATGTGTGTGTGTGTGGGGGGGGGGGGGCGGGTGCTACGTCACAGTGTGGTCTTAACCCTTGTGTTCTCCTCGGGTCGTTCTGACCCATCAGTCATTGTGACCCACCGTCGTATTGCGACAACTTTACCGCATACAAAAACAAAGTGAAGCATTTTCTTTTAACCGTCGGGCTGTCTCAGACCCCCCACATTGCGAAGGTTAAAAGAAAAGTATTTTTATTTGTTTTTGTATTGGGTAAAATTGGGTAAACACAATGATGGTTCGTTATGAACCTTTGGGTCATGTGACCCGAAGGCAGCACGAGGGTTAAGATGTGTGAAAGATTAAAGAGAGATAAAAAATACAAAATATAAGTGTTGAAATTCAGTGGACCAAAACATTTTCAAACTTTCAAAGATTTGTGCATCTCACGTTTAAGCAGTAAAACTACCTTTCAATACTGATTTTGAACTTAAAATCTAAAATTAATGACTCGATGAACAATGTGAACGATTCATAAGAATGTTTTGAGTTTTATATTAGTTGTATTCAAGTTTTGGATTCCTGACAAAGTGGAGAGGTTATGTTCTTTTTAAGGAGAGGAGGGCTGGAGTATCAAGTGGGAGTGAGAATATCAGAGAGCATAGTGGAAACCACTTGTAGGATATGGCTTCTTGTTTGAAAGCAGAGGGAAGATCGTTCAGAAAGCCAAAAGTCTGACCCCTTCTTGACCTCATGTCCTTCCTCCTTGTGTTGAAGTACACTTCAACACAAGCAACCGAATGAAACTGCAGGATGCAACAGTTGGATGAAGCAATAAATCTATAAACAAAAACACACTTCCAAATGCACGCCAGATATCTCTCTCTCTCTCGCTTGTTCATTCACTCCGTCTCCCAATCTCCCGTATCACTCTTTTTCGGTTTCCTCCCTCCTGTCCATTGAGTTCTAAATAATTCTCTGTCATAAGAGCATCAGAACGGCAGTGTGTGGAGACGCTGCTTCAGGAGAGGCAGGATGGACTCGGAGGACCCCAGGCCTGTTATCAAATATTAACTCTGGGTTAAGAGCCGCAGCACCATTGATCCCGGCAAAGGCAGACCCCTTTGTGGGTGCAGCATTTAAAGCAGCCCCACTCGGATATCAGAACACGACGGGAATATTAACAACGGTTCCACCACAGAAGGTGGCGACGGAATCTGCATTGTAAAGCGGGGGCCACGCTGTTCACGGCGCACACGGCAGCGCGCGGCGCTTTGTGTAGCGTTCTGAAGGGTAGAAACGAGAAGTAACGTGATGTCAGAGCCTCAGCCTTACACCTCGTCCCTCAACTCAGAACAATCAGCGTGACGAGCTTCACCTGTGCTCCGAACGTTGACTCAGCTACAGTATTCTGTACATCCCCTGTTTCTCCCTGTGATCCAGGCCAGATCCCAGCCAGGGTTTCTCCTGTGTCCTTCCTGCAGTCTCCTGTAGACTGTTGCTTGGGCTTGCTGTTTCTGACTCTGTTGTTTTGGGTTCAGTGTTTGGTTTTTGAACCTCTTTTGAAGAGAGAGAGAGGGGGGGAAGAAGGGAGAGAGGGAGAGAGAGAGAGAGAGAGAGGGGGGGGGGGGAGGGAAGGAGAGAGGGAGGGAGATGGAGGGAGGGAGGGTGAATGAGGAGTCTCAAAAGCTTTTAGCATGCCTTATGCCATTTATCACATTTTCAAGAGACACTTCTGACTGTTGGGCCCCTTTGCTGTTTTCCAGCACCAAGGTTGGTGTCTTAAGATATTAGTGAGACACAATAACAATAAACAGCTTACTTAAGTATCCCAGGCATCACACTACAAGATGTAGGATGCTACAGTACACCATTGAATTCATTTGGCAGCTGAGGAACAATGAAAATATTACAACCAATCTCTCTCTTGTACCTCTTGGATGTAAGAACGTGGAGCTTTTGTTTGAATGTGATGGTGCATACCCATGCCCTCAGCAAGAAGTCAACCATAACTGCAACCGTGAATGAGGGTCATAAGGAATAGATCTGAACATGTTCATGAGGAGGAAATACAGGTCACCACCATCACCAAAACCGGCACAGTTTTCAAGGAGAAATGAAAACGTGCCAAAGCAAGTTCTGTTGGCTAGAAGATGGATGCCGTCACTGCCTCAAACACATCCACACACACACACACACACACACACACACACACACACACACACAGGAACAGTGCACACCCTCTCTCTCACACACACATACACACACAGACCCACACACACAAACAGGGAGGCAATGAGCAAACACAGTATTCAGTAACACTGTAAATCCATTTGCATCAGGTCGACAAGTAGATCTTTGGTTTCTAACAATGGACAGTGGAAATGAAAGGGGGGAATTGAGAAGTTTGAGCTATGGAGGGATGTGACAAATACACACACACACACGCACACACTCCGACCCCACAGGTGCCCCTTCGCCGTGTTTTATTGTGTTTCCCTTCCTAATCTAAACCATCTGTAAACTGGAGACGCCATTTCAGGCGGGAGAGCAGGGTGAGTCCAAGAGAATTTACAACTCTGTGCATTAGGCATGGTTAAATAAATGAGGTCTAGGCAGTAAGCTGCAGCCTGGTGGGTAAATGATGACTGGGGTGTATTTTTAGAAGGAGGAAACAGCCTGTGTTAAAGCAGCAGTAGTCTGGATGGTTGAGACCAGGCAAGGCAAGGTTACTGAGGTTAACACAATAGTCCCCTTCAACCCTGCAGCCAAACTTAAACATGGCCCAATTTTCAGCTGGCTAATTTGAGAGAGAAAAAAAACCTTTTTAAACATGTTATTAGAGCCGGCAGATGAGGACCAGACATTTTGATTTGCAGCAATTTTTTATTACGTGAGCTTATAAGTTTTTGCTGCCTGTCTCAGCCATTCAATTACCAGTGCCAATGCTATTACAATTTGAACCTTATCTTATGACTGCGTTTAATAGACTGGAAAATTAGCTCTCCACGTAAGTTACTGTTGAAATGCACTGTTCCTGTCCTCTGGATCTGCTGTTAAAACCAAGAAGTCGGTTACATTTACCCCCCAAAAACCAAGCAGCTAGTTCTCCCATTCAGAAAGCAAGAGGTTAAGAGGATGTGGCTCAGATGGAGAGATGGAGAGACGGAGAGATGGAGAGACGGAGAGATGGATAGAGAGGCTGAGGATGAGATGAGGAGAGGGAGAGGAAGGCTAGAGTGCACTCCTCTCTGGTGAAATGGACAGATGTTTGGACAGGTTCTCTAATCTTTGGAAATCCTTCTCCTTAGTAGTGCATACTAAAAGAGATCAGCTAAATTGCCTAGCCTGAGGCATAGAGGAAGCTCACATTGTGGCCTGCTGTCCTCTGTTTGGATGCAACGTTACAAAAACAGTTTATATTTAATCATTCTGTGTAATAACAGTGTATGTTTATGATGATGTACAATGTAAACATTTCCATTCCTAAGCACCGTGCTAAACCAAGGTCAGTCTATTAGTGGGGTAAAGTGTTTGTGATGAATGAATAGCCTGCTGTGTGACAACACACAGACTAACTCAGAGTCGGACGCTCACCTCTGACATCAGCCCACTTAGACTACTTGTTAACCTTCCTCACCGCACACAAACTCACACTCAAACATACGTCCACATACAGTACTCTCACACACACACACACACACACACACACACACACACACACACACACACACACACACACACACACACACACACACACACACACACACACACACACAGCTCCCACTCTGCTAATAAAACTCTTAGAGTAGTACCAACATTTACGTAATTTGGTGGTATATGGTTGCAGACTGGATCTGGATTCACTTAGCAGACTAGTGTAAATACAATTGCATACAACTAAAATAGTCTGTTGGAATAACAAAAAATGTTGAGAGTCTGTCACAAGCTCAAAGCTCAGGCAAGTGTGTGTGTGTCTGTGAGTGCATTTGAGTGTGTGTATGAGTGTGTTTGAGTGTGTCTGTGAGTGCATGTGTGTGTATGTACTGTGTGAGTGTGTGTATGTGTGTTTGAGTGTATGTGTGTGTGTGTGAGTGAGTATGAGTCTGTGAGAGAATGTGTGTGTGAGCATGTTTTCCACTTCCCTCAACATTGCACTGATGGTATTCTTAACAGTGCTGACTAGATACACGATGCAGACTAGATACACGATGCAGTCAAACCACTGAAATGAGTTTCTCTTCTTCCTGCTGTCGGCTGGAGAGTCTGAGGAGCGGGGAAACAGATTAAAACACTTGATCACTCTGCTTCTGTCTCTGCACAGCTGACAGAGTGGAAAATAAGAGTTGTCCATCTGAAATATTCATCGAACCCTATTTAAACACACAGTGGTAGGGTCAGCCTCACTTAGCACACAGTATGCAGGAGAGAATCGGATCAAAACCCACTGAACACACACACACAGTTACATCTGAATGCACACACAAATGCAATTTCCATGCACACATACACACCTTAAATTAAGTATGTTTTACTAAATCTACACCAGAGGGGATACAGTACACAGTAGTTATACTATGTTATCAAAGTAGGGAATTAGGACCCTAACTGTCTTAGATGAACCTATACTGTGGGACAAGGATTGTCAAGAAATCCCAAACTGGACTCTGCAACACAGGAGAAAAAGCGTTCAGTACCTATGATCTATAAAGTCCTTTTTGATTCTCGTAACCAGGATATTGATTCCTTGTTATACTTTTAACACTTTCAGGTCTACCTTGTCACCAGAGGCAAAGATACGCTAAGTGCAACAAGTCACCACAACTGTCACTGACCAGAACCAGCAATTCATCCCAACTGTCACTGACCAGAACCAGCAAGTCACCCCAACTGTCACTGACCCAAACCAGCAAGTCACCACAACTGTGACTGACCAGAACCAGCAAGTCACCCCAACTGTCACTGACCCGAACCAGCAAGTCACCACAACTGTCACTGACCAGAACCAGCAAGTCACCGCAAACTGTCACTGATCAGAATCCCTAGGTGTGACGAGGCCTTTCTTTTACAACTATCTTCCCTTTACTGGTCGGAGGATGAAACAAAATAATAAATGCAATAGATAATAATAATAACCTTGATTTTTTTTTTTACATCAAAATAATACAAAATTCAATATTGGTCAAACCTTGTAAAACCAAAATCAGAAAGTAAACAAAGTATCTTCAACTCATATGAAGTTATTTACATGAAAGAGATATCTCTAATTTTTACAAACCTCACAGGTTTGTAAAAAAACGACACTTATTGATGTATCAAAGCCCGAGCAAATAAAAAACGAAGAGACTGAAAGTTTCCCAGGTGACTCTATGTTTATGTGTAAATGATTGACACTTTTGATCGCACAACAACATTTCCAGCTACCCTCTCAGTGTTGCAGTGTAATGTACACACCACCACAAGCACACACTGTCCTTTAATCACGTTTTATAATTGTACTTCTTTTATAACTTGAAATAAAGTAACTTTGTTTGGGTTTGTTGCATGTGTCCAATCTGCTCAAAGGGGCTCACAGAATCTATAGGAGCCACTTGGCTGAGCTCTGCTCTGTACATGTTAGTGTTCTTCAGCAATCAAGGCTTCAAATGTAAGCTTTGGTTCTTCAGTGATATTGATGCTCTTCCACATCCCCCAAAATGTCTGTAGATTTAGACACACACACACCCACACACAGGCTTGTGTGTACTTGTCTCAACACTCTTCACAAGAGAAACAGTATAACACTACCATCTTCTGAAACACCGCAACACAGACACACTTGTGTATCCAGAGTGTCAGCACTCGTGTAAATGTGTGTTTCCTGCAAAAGCAGAAATAAATTAAGGCCATCATTTTGTCTCATAAATAACAGATGTCGTGGTGGAGTGTCTCGCTTAATTATTAAACCTCCTGAATCTCCTTCAAATGGGTCTGACGAAGCAAAGGTTTAATTTTAGCTCCCAGCCATTTGCTGCGTGAGTGGAGGCCGCACAAACAGACCCAACTCGAACGCGGATAGATGGAATCTTTATTGTCCTCTTCTGAGGAAAATTGTTTCCACAGTTTGTCCTGAGCCTCACTTAAACAAGTAGATGATACAGATCCAAGATCAGAGGATGATGTCGTCACCACCCTGCTCATGACATCAGTAATAGATGAGTGTTTTTGGGGCCAGACAGTTGCATTCTTCTGAACCTAATTTCCCACAACAGAAAAAACGCTCCTCTGGGAGATTGATTAAGCGCTGATTGACATGAAGGCGAGTGTTGTGCTGCAAAGAGGAGGTGGTACGACTCTGTGGTATTAGAGTGAAGTATCTAGGAGAGTGTGTGGTGTACATACACCTGCTTTTAAGGACTGCGTACGGAAGCTGGTTTCTCAAAGGGGCTGACTGCTAACTGATCAATGCAGTGTGTACTGTATGGTAATGAGGCATCAGTGGATAAGTCCTTGATTTCTGTCACATCTTAAATAGCAGAATAGTCTTGCATTTTAAACAACTTTAGAGAAAAACGTTTATATCACAGGATAGTGGTATTTATACACATATGACACCTAATGATAATAATAATTGGAAAGCTTCAGCAGTGTGTTGTATACATTGCAACAATTTGGAGAAAAAAGGATACTTATCATCCATGAGGGAGCCCTCAGAAAACAACATGATGAATCCACTCTCCATTGGAATTCCACCATTCAGTCAGCAACAACAGACATGAAAGGAGAATCCTTCATGAGACTTTTTGATTGGCTAACACATCCAGGAAGTTGGGTTGAACGGTACAGTTGTGGCCAGAGCAATACTGTAGTAAGGGCCAGTGCTACTCCCAGGATACCTCTCCCCCACACTCCCATGGTGCCCAGACATGCGTGAAATTAAAGCTATCATATTTTCATATCTGACTGAGAATACTATTTATCTTTGTGAAACATTTCTGCAGAATCAACACTCTGGGGACATACGTCAGTGTGGAGATACATTTTCTTGCAATGAAGGCAACACGATGCATCAACTGTACAAGCAAGCCTAGCTAACAGAGTGAACATAGGTGTGTGTGTGTATGTATGTACATGTGTGTGTGTGTGTGTGTACATGTGTTTGTGTGTGTATACATATTCATAAGAGGCTTGCAGGAGAATCCAATAACGAGGGTGTCGAAGGAGATTAAAGAGATTGACCTTTGCTGACTCCAGAGGGGTGTGTGTGTGTGTGTGCGCGTGTTTGGGATGGGTGATAGAACATCGAAAGCATCTCATATGCATCAGTTTGTTGAAGAAATAGAGAATCTGGTGTTCCAGCTGATCTCTAAGGAATCATCAAACCATGGCAGGTTTGCACACATGCTGTACTGTACGGGGTGCCACACTCTCACTGGAATGCTGAAGTGAAAGAATGAAATCTACTCCATTGGTTAAAGAATCCACCTGAGACGTGAACCGGTGTTTTCTGTCTGTTGTAGCAGATAACTGTGGCCTCGACAGTAAGGCAGGTAGAGCTGATTTAATGAGTTAGTAAAGTCTCTAGTCACTGGTTAGACACTGTTTATCCTTGGAGCAGCGTGTGTGAGCCGTCTGACTGGCGACAAAGCTTGAAAGGGAAGTGGGTAGAGGGTGTGGGAGGGCTTGCAGGACTAGGTTAGTGAGCTAAGCATGTTTGAACAACACAATTAATCCTATTTAGTCTTTCTGCCTCTCTTTCTATATCTCACAGGTGCACTGCACACACACACACACACACACACACACAGCCTCCTGAAGAGAGTAATACGATCAATGTCTGTTTGTCTGCTGTTCCTCCGAGTCTCTGAGTCATGCTGTCTACACTATCACTCCACACACACACACACACACACACACACACACACACACACACACACACACACACACACACACACACACACGCACAGTCTGTTTGTGCTATCGATGACCTGTCACTTGCCTGTGCCCTTTACCTGCCCAGAGCTGCTGCTCAGGGAGAGAGACAGATGAGGATCAACGATCCCTCCTCAGAATCCTGGATGGCCTGCAGACACACACACACACACATGCACACGCATGTACACACACACACTCACCTTCCCCCCTACCCATGCATCCACTCCTCCCACACAGCGGTGCTCTGCGGACATGAAGTCCCTAAGTGTCCCTGGGCGTCCCTCCACCAGGCGACGTGGCCCCAGTCAGACAGGCTGACATTCACAGCAGCAGCAACCCATCGATCTGGGGAGACAGAGCTGGGCCCAGACACGGAGAGAGGGAGGGGAGAGAGGGGGGGAGAGGAGAGAGGGAGGGAGAGAGGAAGGAGAGAGAGGGGGGAGAGGGAGGGGAAGGGGGGGAGGGGAGAGAGGGAGGGGAAGGGGAGAGAGGGAGGGAGGGAGAGAGGAAGGAGAGAGGGGGGGAGAGGGAGGGGGGGAAGGAGGGAGGGAGGAGAGAGGGAGGGAGAGAGGGGGGAGGGGAGAGAGGGAGGGAGGGGAGAGAGGGAGGGAAAGAGGAAGGAGAGAGAGGGGGGAGAGGGAGGGGAAGGGGGGGAGGGGAGAGAGGGAGGGGAAGGGGAGAGAGGGAGGGAGGGAGAGAGGAAGGAGAGAGGGGGGGAGAGGGAGGGGGGGACAGGGAGGGGGGGGGAGAAGGAGGGAGGGGAGAGGGAGGGAGAGAGGGAGGGAGAGCGCCACGGGACTGATAGAATGATAGAGGGGAGGGGCAGAGAAGGACGGTAGAAAGGGAGGGAAGAGAGAGAGATGGCCGTGGGACTAATGGGATGATA
The DNA here is from genome assembly GCF_963692335.1 of Osmerus eperlanus. Taxonomy (NCBI): domain Eukaryota; kingdom Metazoa; phylum Chordata; class Actinopteri; order Osmeriformes; family Osmeridae; genus Osmerus; species Osmerus eperlanus. Next base: position 3,305,337 of record NC_085027.1, read on the forward strand.
GCAGAGTGATGGAGCATTAGAGGAATGATAGAGAGCAACAGGGAGAGAGCGAGAGAGTGAGGTGATGAAGTCAGGGGAGAGGGATGGAGTGTTACTGAACTGATAGAAGACTGCCCGGCCTGACAGAGTGCCTCCGCAGCTGGAACATGTCACGTTCAGACAGAAGGCCTTCTGATCACAGACACATCCCTTGGGATGGCACCTGGGGATGGCACAGGGACAGTATGACAAACAGACAGAGAGACAGAGAGACAGACAGAGAGACAGACGGACAGACAGACAGACAGGGACACAGACAGACCGGGAGACAGGGAAACAGAGAGGGAGACAGACAGACAGACAAAGAGACAGGGAGACAGACAGACAAAGAGACAGACAGACAAAGAGACAGACAGACAAAGAGACAGACAGACAGACAGACAGAGAGGAGGGAGACAGACAGACAGGGAAACAGAGAGGGAGACAGACAGACAAAGAGACAATAACAAATGTAGTTAGTTCACTGCATCATCAGAAAGAACTGCAGAATGAACCGTGACCTTCAGCAGCATTTGAGAAGACACAGTGTAGGCAATGTTGTGACTTCCTCCCTTTGAAGACAGGCAGGTCTGGGTTCAGTGTAGGGTGGGGGAGGAGGGGTGGGGGAGGGGGGGTGGGGGGGTGGAGGCGGGGGTGGACACAAAGATTGAAGGAGCGTGGAGAGAGAAAGAGGAAGAAGGGATCACTGAGAAGGGGAGGGTATCACTGTGTCATATCGACCCTTGAGGAAATGACATTATCCAGGAGAAGAAGACATCAAAAAGAGAGAACAGGAGAGCAGAGGATAAGAGAAGGAGGGGATGAGTAAAATATAGCCCTTCTCTTTTGTGAGGAACACCTGACATTTCTTGGTGGTTTTTCATCCCTTCTCTCCTGACATTGAGGCTCAGTAAATGCCACTATGAGCTACTGTCGAGCTTGTTGCTGCGGGGTCAACTGTCCTCTGAGGCCATAAACCCGCTGGTGACTATTCTGCTAAATCAAACAATAGTTTGGACTTCAGCTGGAGTTTGTGGCCAGATGGAACTGATAAAGGAGCATTATCCCTCTTCTTAAATGTGACCATATTTCTCTCGAGTTGCCAAACACCATTACGGTGTTCAAGATGAAAAACGCATTTTGAGCAATGAGAGACAGGAAAATAATTTGATTTTGTAGCATTTTTTATGCGAACAACTTTTAAGCAAATCTTACAAGTTGTCAAATTTTTTAAGTCGGCATCACAACCTAATAAGAAAATAGCTAAATTCATTATTTGGTTCCTTGCATCCTAAGTATTTAATCAACTACTGTAATCAGTTAGTTGCCTTGGGAAGTGGTATAGCATACAGTACTGAATGTGCCTGTCCGTGACATGCTAGAGTCACACTGTGGAACACTTGCATTGTATCATGGCATATCATTGATTTTATAGCCTTAATAATGATTGTTTATCCTGTATGTATACAGTAAATAAAGCCTAGAAATCCAAGAAAAGGAAGCTAACTTATTATTTACAACTCTTAGTTATTCCACAGTCATTGGCGAAAATCTGCTATCAACTTTGAGGGGGGACAATTATATGACATTTTCTCAAGAGCAATTCCTGAGGGGGACACCAAAATTACTGCTGTATTACAGCACATTAAAAAAGCGCCATTGTGTCCATAATCAGCAAAGCGCTTTCATTGCTTATTATTAATATTATTGAAATTACATAGTTATGTTTACAGTGATTTATTGGGGGGGACAAATCATATTTTTCCCAGGATGGGGGGGTCGCGTCCCCCCTGTCCCCCTGGGATTTCTGCTTGTGTCCACAGTGCATTGTCACACTGTGGGACTTGCTCTTAAACTGAAACACAGACAGTTCTGAACACGAGAGTTCCCCTCCTTCCATGGCTTCTAACAAAATGCTTGTGTTCTGAGTCGAACAGCGCACAAACGAAACATCAAAAGTGCAAGAGTGTACCTGTAGAAAAAGCAAGCAACAATAATATAATATAATTCACATCGAGTTCAAGTCCCTCAGTAAGATTCATTGTGTTCCTGGAGGAAGCTAACATCAGGTCCAGCAAATCATTCCTAAGTACCGTTGTAAACATTTAAAACTGAACTAACTTTGTATTACCACAGCGTCCACAGTTCATGCTGTAACTAGCCGCCAGGTCAGGTTTGCAAAGTCAGCTTGATGGAGAGAAAATGTGGAGGAGTGCAGCTTCACCTGCATCTCCAGGAGCATCATTATCAGAAACCTGCAGTCATGACAAGGACACCTTGTCATGTGCCACAGCATCAGCCTTGATGGCAGAGAACCAAAATCAGCCCTCTCTCAAATCCGCCCCTTCACCTTTGAGAGTGTGTTGTGTGTCTATGAGAAAGAAGTAAAGAAAGACACAGAGTGTAATGTGTGTGTATGTGTGTGTGTGCACCGCAAGGAGAGACCTGCCCTGCAGAGATAAACGCCCGCTATCAATTTCTGCCTGCCAGGAAGAGAAGCAGAGAAGAGAGAAGTAAAAGAGGAGGTAAGCAGCGAGAAGCGATGAGTGTTGGTTGTTAATGCTTAAACAAAGATACTGATGGCGAGATAGCAGTGAGGGGGGGGGGGGGGGCTGGTCAGCATTGTCAGGGAAAGACGTGATGAGGGCAGCTGTGGGGTGGGGTGGCAGGGTGGAGCTGTGAAGGTCAGGGGTCCAAATTGCATGTCCTCATTCTGCACAACAAGCACATGGCAAACACATGCAAACACACTCACAGGGTTCTCCCTCTGGCCCTCTCTCTTTCTCTGTCACACACACACACTTACACACATTTTAGATCCTTTGTTATCTGTGTTCACAAGTTACATTGTATTTATGAGGAATTCAGAGGTTTCCCAGATATTTTGTATTTATTTTTTTACAAATGTGCAGACACAGGGTAAAGATATGATCACCTCATCCTTGCTAAGATATATTATATATAATATATATATATATATATATATATATATATATATATATATATATATATATTTAGCCAGCTGTCTGGCTCTGTTCTTGGGTATCTTGTAATCTTCAGGCTGATTATTCATGCAGCTGCTGTGCAGTGTTAGACCAGGGGTCAGATGTATGAAGGCAAGTATGCTGAGAAGAGGCTTCCGCAACATGCATACTGCTGTTTCCACACAGAGATTCAGATGTATACAAAACAACTTGGCTCGAGAATCTGCATAAACTCTCTACAGTTTAGGCACCATGCATACACAATGTTTTGAGTCAGTATGATGTGGCAATGGGGTGAAGAGAGTGCATTTATAAATCAGATAAATAAAACTTTACTTGATCTACAATTATTATTTGTTAATGTATCACTGCCAATGGTTGATCAAATATTAATAGTTTATGCCCATACATTTTTCAGAAGTTGTGTTCATTTGAGCCCCTACTGAATTATCCTTTATACCAGGGGTGGGGAACCTTTTTTCTGCTAAGGGCCATTTGGATATTTATAAAATCATTCGGGGGCCGTACAGAATTATCAACTTAAAAATGTGCCTGCTATATTTGGTCAAACATTTAATTAACTCCCCCCTAATGTGATGGCTGGAACCACTTCTCTTTGGTGAGGTTTGTGATGTTAGCTGGCACGGATGCAGCCTGCTTCGACTTGGGGTGCATCGAACATTTCTTGGGGGGTTTCATGATTACGGAAAGGGATCGTATTATTTTTTATATTGTTACCATTTTTGAGACTGCTTATCGATCTGAGTGTTAATCAAGCGCGGAGCCATACGTTGTAAACATTCGGTGCTTAGCCCAAACCAACAACGTATTCTGGGTTTGATTTGCTGGAAAAGACTTCCACACTTAATGCGAGCGTGCATGGCGCGCAAGAGAATTTTTTTGGTACATTGGTACGCAACGCTGCGCGCCTCCACGGTCCTCTTCCACATATTAAAATAGTGCTGCTGCCAATGAATAATGCATCAATAATATGGTTCCTGCAGTGCCATGGCGGGCCGGACCAAATGATTTGGGGCCGGACGTTCCCCACCCCTGCTTTATACCCACCAATTCATTGAATTGTTCTCAATTTCGAAGGGAAAGAAGCGCTCCTGCTCATCCACCCTGGAGTACTTCTCCATTAAGGCTCTCCAGTGGTAGAACGACCTCCCCGTTCAACTGCACTCCTCACAGTCACCGCTGACCAGACGACCAGATCTGAAGACGCTGGTCTGGACTAAGGAGTTGATCTGCATTCAGCACTTACACATGTAGTGTATAAGAAAAACTCACCTGGGGGATAGATGAGGGATAATACCTTGAGAGTTTAGGTTGGTTGAGGGGCAGTTCTATGGGCGTATGTGAAGCCCTCTGTGACATGCTTGCGTGTAAAAAGGGCTATACAAATACATTTTGATTTGATGTCCAGATGGTTGGGACCTACAAGTACCAGTAACAGACCGGAGTGGACTGGAAACACCCTTTTTGTTTTCAGTAGAGAGAGAGTGTGTGTGTGTGTGTGAATGTGTGTTAGACAGAGAGATAGAAAGAAAATGAGTGTGAGAGAGAGCAGTGGCATGTAGGAGGTGTAAATAGTCCTCTCCATGCCGGGACCTCCACACATTTATTGGTAGTCAGTATTTTTCAGTTTTACTGAGTGGCCCTCCTCTAGTGTATACAGAGAGAGAGATTAATGCCCAGTGACAACCTCTGGAATCACCTCTCCTCGGGTCACATGACACCAGCATCATTAACCCCTGACACGTGATTGGTTAAAGATGTTTGCCTGAGACTCTGGTTTCTTCTGGTCTTTTCCTCCACTCCAACAGCCCACCTTCAGCCCCGCCTGCTTTTAACAAGCTAGCGGGCACCACAATCCTCCCACTCTCCCACTCTCCTCTCTGATCCCAAACTCACCCCATTACAGGCAATTTGTGCTATTAGTTCTGAGGGGCCATCTGGGTGTAATAATTACACTGTTTCTTACCTCCATTCCCCAAACCTTTCTCTCCCTCTGACTGATCCCTCACTCTCCCAATCAGCACCGGGGCATTCTGGAGGAGGGCAGGGGGGGGGGGGGGGAAGGAGAAGGGGAGAGCAGAAGAGGAGAAGATGAAAGTGGAGTGTGGAGGCAGGCAGGAGAGGAGTGTTGAGAGGACGTAAGGATGGATTCCTCTCTCCCCTGGCTGCCTGCTGGGTTTGCTTACAGCTGTATCATAATTACTTTCTCTAAATTACAGCCAATTTGCAGATGATATGCGTGGGTGCCTAATCTAGAAACCATTTGGTGAATGGAGGGTGGATTATGATTGGATAGCATAGATTTGACCAAATCCGAAAACTTTTTAATGTGAGAGCTGTTTTTTTCACTTTGTATTTAAAATGTCACAGTTGGAGCTTCTGTCAAAGGGTGCAAACTCATGCGCACATAAACACAGACCCCTGTCGGTGTGTTTGACAGACAGACAGACAACCAGAGGTTTCTCTCTTAAAGAACCCACCCAACACACACACACACACACACACCCACCTCTCAACCCCAGACTCTGCCTCCCTTTCTGACAAGGGCCTCCAGACAGTTGAATGATTTCCCATTTCATAACAAGCCATTCATCAGAAGTTAATTATGAAAGAAATAATAATCAGTAATGATTAAAAACAACAGCTCTGTGGGAGCAGAAGTCTTCAGTCAGACATGTCAAGTCGTCAGCCTGGAGGATTAATCAGCCTCCATTCAGTAGGAAACACTGCCCTTCAGGCTCAGAGCACACTGACCTTCAGGCTCAGAGCAGACACACAGCACAACAGCCAAGCAGAACACACTGGAAGAAATCATAAACATTACATACACAAACACACACACACACACATACACACTGCACAAGTGCACTGCACACATATCATGTAACTTAGTCTGGGGTCTGGCAGCATCTTTCATCTTCTCTTCTTTTACCCCACCCCCCTCTCGTTCTCTTTCTCCCTAGTGAGTCTCTCTGAAGTGTCCAAACAGTGGTTGATCAATGTGAGTTACAGTCTCACAGTTTCACAGACCGCTGGCGGAGGTCACACCCCCAAAATGCAGTCTGATGAGGCAGACTTGACAGCTCTACTCTTATGGCCTCTCACAAGCAATTACAGGCTGAACCAACAGCTGTATGTGGTGTTATAACCCGGTCTGGGTCTGTCTACCAGACGCAAAGCATACAGGTCAGAACAACACAGGCAGCCTTCAATCTCTCTCACACACACACACACACAAACGTAAACGCACAAACCGACTAATGACTGCGACCAACAATGTTCACAGATATTCACTTTGATCAAATATTCCAGCGTCACAAAGGGGGTTGTTTTGTTGAGGAGGAGGAGGAGGAACAGGGGGAGGATGAGGAGGAGATGAAGGAGGAGGAGGAGGAGGAGGTGAAGGAGGAGCAGGGGGAAGATGAGGAGGAGATGAAGGAGGAGGAGGAACAGGGGGAGGATGAGGAGGAGATGAAGGAGGAGGAGGAGGAGGAGGTGAAGGAGGAGCAGGGGGAGGATGAGGAGGAGATGAAGGAGGAGGAGGAACAGGGGGAGGATGAGGAGGAGATGAAGGAGGAGGAGGAACAGGGGGAGGATGAGGAGGAGATGAAGGAGGAGGAGGAGCAGGGGGAGGATGAGGAGGAGGTGAAGGAGGAGCAGGGGGAGGATGAGGAGGAGGTGAAGGAGGAGCAGATGCAGCCACTTCGGTCTATTCCAACTTCTCCCTCCATCTCATTCTATCATCATCTTTCCTTCCTCTCTTCTTGACCATTCCCCTCTCTCCCACATCTCTCTTCACCTCATCCTCTCATCGTCCGTACGTTCTCTGTGTGGTCTTTAGAGTGGGTCACATTGTATCCCCAGGGTCCTCTATCTGCAGGTTGACATGTATTCATTTAGCAGATGCTTTCATCCAATTTGATTAACAAATAGTGCATAAAGGAAGTACACAGCACCATCAAGGACCAGAATTGTGCAGTCATATCTGTATTTCAGTGGTTAATGCCAAGAGGCAGTTTTTTTTTTTTTTTTACCAGACACAGTACAGCAATCCCATCGTCTCAGCCACAGTATTGCATCATTGTAATACCAGGGCAGTACAACAACATCGTATCAAGTGTAACATCGCAGTTCGTATTTCGCAGGTGCAGTCTGTGTTCACAAGACAACGGCAGACACTCAAAGATGGCATGTAAGAAAAGAGGTCCATTTAGCAGGTAAACAGGGAACATGAGGAGGCTGGTGACAGACACTCGCTCCAGGCACCAGTCCGTGTCTGGGGGTGGGCAGATTACGGTGGTGGTTAACAGGAGTCGAGGCCGTGGCAAGGCTGGGATGGTAGGATGGCAGCATAGTTGGCAGGCTCCCACGCCCCCCTGGCAGGTAAACATACCCCCTGCCAACACCTTTCTGGAGACGACCTAGAGGCGCAAACGCTGTGTGTCTCTATCTGTCAGGCATGTGTCAGCGGGGCTGGGTTCTGGAGGGGGGGTTAAGGAAGGGGAGGAGGGGGGAGGAGGAGGGGGGGAGGAGGAGGGGAGGAGGAGGGGGCCCTGGCAGAGACGATCTGTTTCCACCTCTAGCTGCAAAAGGTAAGCTGAAGAGAAACGTTGTGGAGGAAGAGAGGGGGTGGTAGGGGGTTGTGGAGGAAGAGAGGGGGTGGTAGGGGATTGTGGAGGAAGAGAGGGGGTGGTAGGGGATTGTGGAGGAAGAGAGGGGGTGGTAGGGGTTGTGGAGGAAGAGAGGGGGTGGTAGGGGTTTGTGGAGGAAGAGAGGGGGTGGTAGGGGATTGTGGAGGAAGAGAGGGGGTGGTAGGGGATTGTGGAGGAATAGAGGGGGTGGTAGGGATTGTGGAGGAATAGAGGGGGTGGTAGGGGTTGTGGAGGAAGAGAGGGGGTGGTAGGGGTTTGTGGAGGAAGAGAGGGGGTGGTAGGGTATTGTGGAGGAATAGAGGGGGTGGTAGGGATTGTGGAGGAATAGAGGGGGTGGTAGGAGTTGTGGAGGAAGAGAGGGGGTGGTAGGGGTTGTGGAGGAATAGAGGGGGTGGTAGGGTATTGTGGAGGAATAGAGGGGGTGGTAGGGATTGTGGAGGAATAGAGGGGGTGGTAGGAGTTGTGGAGGAAGAGAGGGGGTGGTAGGGGTTGTGGAGGAATAGAGGGGGTGGTAGGGGTTGTGGAGGAAGAGAGGGGGTGGTAGGGGGTTGTGGAGGAAGAGAGGGGGTGGTAGGGGGTTGTGGAGGAAGAGAGGGGGTGGTAGGGGATTGTGGAGGAAGAGAGGGGGTGGTAGGGGATTGTGGAGGAAGAGAGGGGGTGGTAGGGGGTTGTAGAGGAAGAGAGGGGGTGGTAGGGGATTGTGGAGGAAGAGAGGGGGTGGTAGGGGGTTGTAGAGGAAGAGAGGGGGTGGTAGGGGATTGTGGAGGAAGAGAGGGGGTGGTAGGGGGTTGTAGAGGAAGAGAGGGGGTGGTAGGGGATTGTGGAGGAAGAGAGGGGGTGGTAGGGGGTTGTAGAGGAAGAGAGGGGGTGGTAGGGGGTTGTAGAGGAAGAGAGGGGGTGGTAGGGGATTGTGGAGCTGGCTCTGGCAGGGGATGGGCCTGGCTCTGGACCAGGCTCTGTCCCAGACGGTTACAGTGACCATGGACTCCGGTTGGGGATGTGCTGTCCAGACGCAGCCTGGAGAGGCAGATTTGGTGAAGCCTGGATGTCCTCGGGCTGATGAAGAGGATGTTGACTGGCTGACTGGAGAGAATGTTCTGGTTCGTGGCGCTGGGGGATGGGGTTTGGTGAAACCTGGAGAGAGAGTTCTGGCTGACTGGCTTGTGATTGAGGGGAGCTGGTAGGGGGTGGACAGCGTGTTGAAGATGGGGTAGCGGAGGTGAGGATGTGTGTGTGTGTGTGTGTGGAGGGGGGATTTACAGATAGAGAGGTATCTCTGGGCCCCAGCACACACAGATATGTTTCATGTCATTGCATTGCCAGCACAGCTCTCAGCGTGTGTGTGTCTGTGTGTGTGTCTCTGTGTGTGTGTGTGTGTGTGTGTGTGAGAGAGGATTGAGGGAAATAGGGTAGGCTTGGCATGGTGTGTGTGAATCCTGGCATGAACGTTTCAGCTGTCCCATCTACAGCACACTGCCAGGAAGGTTTAAGACACACGCTTACCACACCATCTCAGACACACACACACACACACACACACACACACACACACACGCACTTACCACACCATCTCAGACACACACTTACCACACCATCTCAGACACACACACACACACACACTTACCACACCATCTCAGACACACACTTACCACACCATCTCAGACACACACACACACACACACACACACACTTACCACACCATCTCAGACAGCATCTCCATTCTCATCTTTCTTCCCATTTCTGTGTCCCCTCCACATGTCTCCTCACACAGTCTGAACATTCCCCAGCTATTAGCACCAAAGGCTCATGATCAACATCAAGATGGAACAAATGACCAGACCTCTGCCAGGGGGAAACATTCTCCATAACGAGCTCCATTAAAATATTGTGAAAATATACAGAGTAGGGATATAGATACAAAGAACAACTGAAGCATTACACACACACACACACACACATACACGCGCGCGCGCACACACACACACACACACACACACAGTGCCCTTCTGTTTATTGACTGAGGATAATATAGCCCTCTAAAGCAGACAGTCATATCTTGGATGACTTGATCACACACAGACAATATGTGACTGGGAGATGGAGCCATTTTCCATCGTGCAGTCCAGTACATTGAACACAATGCTGAACACATCTGAGAGAGACTCAGATAATGGTCCTGTTGGTCAGGGTCATTTCATGCATGAACTGTTACTCAGGAAGAGGTTTTCAGTATGACAGCAGTTTAAAAGCAACAAATACACACACACACACATGCGCACACACAGACATACACAGGCCAATAGAGGGAATGATAAGGTTGTACTGGAGGGACACTGATTGGTTCGGCAGGATCAATGCTGTGATCCATGTTACATGTCAGCATGTGTTAGAGCAACAAGCCACTGAGCGAGAGAGAGAGAGGGTGAGACTGAGGTAAAGAGAGAGAGACAGACCAGACTAGGAGAGAGAGAGAGAGAAAGAGATAGAGGGTGAGGGGTGGAAAGAGAGGGAGAGAGAGAGACAGACCAGTCTAGGAGAGAGAGAGAGAGAGGGTGAGGGGTGAAGAGAGAGAGAGAGAGAGAGAGAGAGAGAGGGTGAGGGGTGAAGAGAGAGAGAGAGAGAGGGTGAGGGGTGAAGAGAGAGAGAGAGAGAGAGAGAGAGAGAGGGGTGAAGAGAGAGAGGTGAAGAGAGAGAGAGAGGTGAAGAGAGAGAGAGAGAGAGAGAGAGAGAGAGAGAGAGAGAGAGAGAGAGAGAGAGAGAGAGAGAGAGAGAGAGGGTGAGGGGTGAAGAGAGAGAGGCTGGTATGAAAAGCAAAGGGCTGGGCTCCGTTTGATATGATTATTTTGACATTTCTGAAATGGATTGAGACGTCTGCTGATGGGAGGAGATGGTGCAGCAGGAGGAGAGAGAGGGAGGGGGAGGAGAAAACGGGTGGGGAGGAGGAGTAGAGGGAAGGGGAGGAGAGAGGTGAAAGGGAGTTGACGGGGGAGGGAGAGGAGAGGACGGGAGGAGGAGGAGAGACCGTAGGAAAGAAAGATGACATGGACAGGGAGTGTTAGACTGATGAAGCCATGAGCGCTGTTGGATGAGCAGGTGACTGACTGACTTTGGCAGGAGACAGACAGGAGCAAGCGTTTCTCATTTCCTGTTTGTCCCTGGCCAATAAAGGCCTGACTAGTCCCCAGAACTCTCTTCATCAATACTGTCACACCTCAAAACAGGGGGAGGTGCACACTCATCTATCAGACTGCTAGCCTAACAACAGAAGGGCGACAAACCTCTAGTTCCAGAAACAAGTATGGAGTAAAATAAGGATACATGTGTATACAGTAAGGATGCTTATTGGCCAGCTTTCCCAAAGTCTAGCATTCAGAACCTGCCAAACCTAAAGAAATGTACAGAGAATGAACCAAATAAACAGAAGCATAACAATATCCCTGGAGCCAAACAGCCGTAAAGCGATAATGCCTTCAATAAAAATATAAACAACTCTCGCGGCTCTGACACGTGGCATTATCTCAGCCTCTGAGGAAATGAAGGGAAAAAAAGTCGGGAGTTAGTCAGATTTCACACGATGCACATGGAAGAGCAACATGGACCACGGGGATATTCGCTCCCACAAAGACCCACCATCTGACCAGGTCCTCGACGTCTTTGTTTATTAAGGACACGCAGTTCCGAAGACGAGGAAACAGCAGATGATTCGACGTGCTCAGTAGGACGAGTGCATGTGAATGAGGACAGCTCCGTCCAGGAGGTTAGCCCCTCCATTACACCCTCTTAAAGAGGCTCTGCGTTCTGGACTCTCAGCCCCACACAGCTGAGCCCAGACCCAGAGCCTGTGGAACAGACCACCTTAAGTAACTCCTCTTCCACGCCACTCATGCATTTTTCATAACACATTAAAAGCCCCAGGAAGAAGGGATGCCTGGCTTGGTAGCTAGGTTAAGGTTTTGCCCTACTTCTTTTCTGGTTCAACCTTCCCTTTTTCCTCCCCTTTTGTCAGCGATGGACGTAATCCTGGAGCAGCAGGGAGAGCGAGGCCTCACAAAGTGAGGGGATGAGGTGGTGAGGGGATGAGTGGGAGAGGGGAGGAGAGGACGCACCAGTGCTGTTGACGAACGGTCGGATGGCGTGAGATAACATGATTGCCCCACCCCCAACTCCCCCGACCACTCTGCTTCTCGCCTCTTCCTCCTTCTCTCTCTGACCCGATCTCTCTCTCTCTCTCTCTCTCCCGCTCTCCCGTTCCCATGGCTGTTTCTTCTCCATGAAGCAAACACGAGACCAGGAGCAGCCAGTCAACAAGCAGGCCTGCAAATAAAAACCTGGGCCCAGACAGCAGATAGGAGGCCGGGGAGGAGATAACCACAGGGAGATTAGACAGACATGTTTGCTCAAACACACAGCAACGGGGTGAGTGAAGGAGAGAAAGTACACATTCACAACCGTGTGTGAACGTGATAACAAGATCTGGATGTGAATCCAGGCATGCGTGTGTTTTGGTGCGTGCTTGCCTAACACACGTGGATCCCTGCGTGATGGTTTGCATGTGTTTGTTGCAAAAAACGAATACAAGGAGTCAGACGGCTGAGCGGTTAGGGAATCGGGCTAGTAATCTGAAGGTTGCCAGTTTGATTCCCGGCCGTGCAAAAATGACGTTGTGTCCTTGGGCAAGGCACTTCATCCTACTTGCCTCGGGGGAATGTCCCTGTACTTACTGTAAGTCGCTCTGGATAAGAGCGTCTGCTAAATGACTAAATGTAAATGTACATTGAATTCAGGCCGCGTAACATAGTTAAACACCCCCCTGGCCTTCCTGTTAATGGCTGAGTCGTCTGTGAACAGGAGATTCCAGACTGTTCTGTGTGTTTGGATCAGATGCTACGGCTTACAGCATGGCTCACACCCAGCAGCAGGGCCAGTCCAAAACAGTTAAGACTGGATTCCTTCATAGCCTCGACTGACAAGACCAAAATGTGCTCTCATATCGGCAGTTAATCATTCATGCCTCCCTCTTTTATTCATGTCAGATCACACTTGTGGGGTGAATGGTCAGGCGGAAGGTTGGGGATACTGTATGGGTGCGGTCCAGGGTTCAGGTTGGTGGTAGCTGAGCCTGTTTCATGTCCTGGTAGATGCGCTGGTGGGGCTGAGAGGAGTGCGGTGAGGGCAGCGCCCGGTCAGATGTCTCACACACCTCTCTGCTCACCTGCCTTCTGTCTCCGCCCTCCATCCCTCCATCCCTCCAACCTCAGAAGCTCCCGGGGGAATGAATGTTTCATTTTTCACCCCCGTTTTGTCTTTTTAAAGCTCACACACTGTTCTACTTTCTGTTCTTTACTTTTCAGCAGAGGAATTCCACTGCCGGTATTTCAAGCTTGACCAACAACAAGATGACATCATACTGTCCTGCCCTAAACCTTTCTGAATACATTTAGGAAAACATGTCTCTATAAAGAGACATTCTGTCAATTACATCCAACGTCAATTACAATAAACAGGGAGCCATATGTGGACCTATTAACCAGTGTGTGGTGTTCTGGCATTTGTCCTGCTTATCCCCCGGCCGGATCAGAACCGTATCCCACTTCGATGAGAGTAGATCAGAGAGGCAGTTGGGAATCTTGGAATACTGGGCTTCCGAGGAGAGCGTTGCCTGGCACAACACACCTCCAGGAAGCTACTGTAGGACTCAACTCAAAGGTTGGATGGTGAGGGAAGAGGGTCATGTGTGTGTGTGTGTGTGTGTCTGTGTGTGTGTGTGTTCATCACACTTCTAGAGCTGGCATGATCCGGCTGCCATCTGCAGCCCCGGAGAACCTGGCTGGAGCATTGCTGGACACACACACACACACACACACACACACACACACACACACACAGACACACACACACACAGACACACACACACACACACACACAGACACACACACACACACACACACAGACACACACGCACACACACACACGCACACACAGACACACACGCACACACACACACACACACACACACATACATACACACACACACACACACGCACACACAGACACATACATACACACACACACACACACACACACACACACACACACACCATCCTAGCTGGTGTGGGCTCATGGTGCTGGGTGCCAGCGTGGGAGTATGAATTAAACTGAAATCACACAAAGCAAAAGAGCAAAGTCCTCCTAACAGGAGAGTCAGGCATTTTAGACTGAATCTACTGCAGCCATAAGCTGAACCAAGCCTCTGTGCACTGTGACAATCTGTCGCACACACACACACATACACACATGCACCATCACACACACACATCAGATATTAGGCAGTGTGATATTACTATGGGCAAGTTGGAGACAGATCCCTCGTGTGAAATGTTGCATAATTCAGAGACTTTCTTTTACTCCTTAATGCTTCCCACTGTGATCAGCTGCAGGAAATATATTACAAGATGAAAAATGAATGACTGAGATGGAGAAAGAATGTAAATATGCAGCATTATTGTTGCCTGGAGAACAATTTAAAAGTTTAGAGCTTCTCTCATCAAGTAAATGGCAGTTGCTGGAGATCAATGTACTTTATGGATCTTCGATAAACAAAATATTATTAAGGGTGAGAAAATAAACGTTCTCACCGTGTAATTATGCAGCCAGCCTCGTATCTAAATCATCCGTGACAGGCTTCATTCAAAGTTTGTCAGGAGTTTAACACAATCACCAAAACAATGTCCTCGTTTCCTCTATCCGTTGTTGGATAGAGGAAACTTGGAGGATGACGTTCACAGCCGGGAGAACCGACAAACACGCACATCTGTGCTCCTCTTCCCACTCCTCACTACCAGGTTGTTTATTTGTTTGTCTAAACGCAAAGTGGTGAGCAGTTACAGATATATTTGTCAAATTCACTGAAGCTGATTACAGAGAATGAGTTTAATTCCCAAAGCTGATTTTCCTAATCCTGGGATTAGTGCGATAATAAGAATCTTGTTTCTGTGCTCCCTCCCTCACAGACGGAAAACCCAGGCTTGGCGTCCGCATGAAAGCAAGGTTCAGCAGTGAGCACCATATCTCCAGAGCCTCACTGGCTGTCCCCCGGCCAGAGCTAGCCAGGCCAGGCTGCCTCACCAGCAGGGCTGCTTACAGACCAGGGATGGGCTTCGGATGTGTCGGGGCGCTGGGGCGGCTGGAACTCTACCCTGCTGTGGCACATGTTGGTTTGTTTGGCTCTGTTCTAGATGCCAGCTTAACCTACTGGCACACTTTGAATGGCCAGGCTTTGGTATCCCACACCAGCATTCACATGAAGATAAGCAAACACTTCCTGCGTGCTCTGGTTTTCGTGTTTTCAAACCTTCTTGTCCTCTCTCTCTCTTTCTCTCACTTTCTCCCCCTTTCACACTCTCGTTCTCACCTCTCTCCCCATTTTCCATGTTGTCACCATCATTCTCTCTGTCTTTCTCTCGGTGTAATCTCTCTCTTTATAGTATCTGAGTGGGAGATGACAGGGCCTAATTGAACCACTCCAAGAAGTGTTCTCATGCAACACTAATTAAAAGTGGTGTGAAACAAAAGCTGTACAATCCCCCCTGCCTCGCCCAATATGAAGCTGAGTGTCATTCTCTCAGTCAATTTCACTTTTAATTCCGCAGTGAGATCCTCAAGTTTATCTTCGTGCGATGATGGACACACGGAACAAGTTCACGTTGTAGCAAAGTGGGAGTGAAACCTCCACTTCCGCAGAAATATTCCTGATAACGATCGCAGCTACAATAGAGGGGAATGAGTCATTCTCTAGTCGTGTGAATGTATATTTAGAGGATTGTGGAGAAACATCAAACGTGCATGCGCAAAGGAAGGAGGCAAGCGGAAAACGCTATTAACAGAGTCTGTACGGCCCTCAGGAGTCACACGTACGATGCAAATGAATTCAGACCATGAAAAAGCTACTTCACACAGACAAAAGAGTAGGAGGCCGCCTTGTCTCCACCCAGGAGACCCGGTAAACAAGTCCCTCTCTGCATGGGAAGGAACTCGCCGGGGTATAAAACAAAGGCGCTCCACGTCTTGAATGCAGACATTCTAAAGTTGGATTGGAATGGGAGCGTGTTCCATCTGGGGCAAGGGGCCACAGCGGGTCAAAGAACCACAGTGCCTGTCTTTTTAAGACATCAGAGAGAAATTGGAGTGCATCTCATAATGTATTCTTTTTGAGAGAGAAAAAAAAAAAAAGGCATTCAGCGGGCCATGAATTGGGCCTTTTCAATGGTGCCCATCCTTTAGATTCATGTGAAATGAGGTGAAAATAACAAGACTTGAAGCAAAGGCTTGGCGGGAAGTCTTCCAGAGCTGTCTATGGAGGCTTGCTGAGGTGACCCAGACAAATCAGCGTTTGAAGAAAGTCAAGGGCAAAACCAGCGCAGGGGGAAAGAAACACACGCTCGGAACTCCCTCCCTGTCAGACGACACGCATGTCAAAGCCAAGGCTGTCATTTCCCTCTCTTATTGGGAGGCTTTTATCATGTGGGTCTGTGCCTCACGGGACCTGTGTTAACCCTTGTGTTATCTTCGGGTCGTTCTGACCCATCAGTCATTGTGACCCACCGTCGTATTGCGACAACTTTACCGCATACAAAAACAAAGTGAAGCATTTTCTTTTAACCGTTGGGCTGTCTCAGACCCCCCACATTGCGAAGGTTAAAAGAAAATTATTTTTATTTGTTTTTGTATTGGGTAAAATTGGGTAAACACAACGATGGTTCGTTATGAACCTTTGGGTCATGTGACCCGAAGGCAGCACGAGGGTTAAGCACATAGTCCAGCGAGAGACAAGATGCAGGAGTCCCCTGGCTGGTGGGAACGGCACTGAGAAGGTGTCAGTCAAAGAGATCCACAATACATACACTCATACACACACGCGTACACACACACACGTACACACACACACACACACATACACACAGACACATACACACACAGAACCTACAGGAACACATGGTGTAAACAATGTTGAGAAGCCGTGGACACCTACTCCTGACTGCAGGAGAGAGGTGTTCCATGCGAGGGCGTCTGTCCGCTGCGTATTTATCAAACTGACAGGCTGGCGTCATAGAAGCTCAGACTCCAACAGAACCACTTACTCACTAATGGCCTACACAGCTACGGATCATTATCCCTCACAGCACAGAGAAGCCCGCCTCACCAACCCCCGCAGACCCACCTCCACACATACGGCGGGGAGGATGGAGGAGTCAGAAGCGAGTGGGAGGTTGAAGATCTCTTCCCCAGACTTCTCACTGGGATTCAGAAGGACAGACCCAGAAGTCAGGCCAGTGGCCAAGTGTTTGCACTGCTTCGTTGTGTTCCAATCAAATTCACAGGAAAGTTGATTAGAGCTTTCAATTCACACACACACACACACACACACACACACACACACACACACAGCTCCATGAAGAATGGGATGATTTGGGACTTGGGATTGTAGTACTGTATCCTTCCTACAGGCAACCTTGTTGGCACACTCGTACACACACTCGTACACACACACACTCATGCACGCACGCCCGCACACACCTCCGGGCAGGCACTCAGTCATGGCTCGATGTACAAGCTTTAATGTTTTAATATGCACCTTCACCTGAGGGCTTTGTAATTGTCTTAATCATCAGCTTCTATTGAATTTCTTTGTGTGACGATGCTGTGGACTCGCTGTGGAAGCAGAGCGTATAGTAATAACAGTACTAATACTTTCATAAATCCTGATAGAATAGCAGGGCTTTTCTGGGGGAAATAAACAAGCTCTTAGTCAGCAGTAAGGGTGATTAAAATTCCCTTTATAGCTGTGCATGCAGACAGTCGTAGCTAAGAGGAAGTTAAGATGGTAAATGATACCCACATAATATTTAATCCACTCTCCCAAACCTTAGAGACTCTCTGGACGTATAAGCGGTGAAAAACTAAATTGGACACATAGAGGGCCAGTATGAAATGCTAGGTTAGCTTGTACTTTAAATACAGAGGCGCTGTGCTGTGTATGTACTGTAGGAGAGAGAGAGGCTGGGCATGGGATAACAGTTTCTGAGAGAGGGGGTGGGCTACGGATGGCAGGGTTAGCAGTTATAGCCTCGGGCTGGGCGGAAGAGCAGTTAGACAGATTGATAGGAGGGTGGGTGACATGGTTAACGGTAGGCACAGGGAATGGTAGAGGGAGAGTGTCACCATTAACTGTCAGATAGGTTAGGAATGGCAGAGAGAGAAATAGAGAGAGGGTGATGGAGAGAGAGAGAGAGACAGAGAGAGAGACAGAGAGAAACAGAGAGAGAGAGAGAGAGAGAGAGAGAAACAGAGAGAGAGAGAGCCAGAGACAGACAGAGAGAGAGAGACAGAGAGAAAGAAATAGAGAGAGTGGGTGATGGAGAGAGACAGAAAGCAAGGGAGCGAAAGATAGACAGGGTGATAGAGAAGGTGAACGAGGGAGGGGGAAAGAAGAGCACTCCTGTAAGAAGAGAGTGTGAATTCACAGGCTGTGTGTGAATGGCGAGGGAGAGATTAAGAGGGAAAGAGAGAGAGAGGTGAGAGAAGGGAGAGAGAGGTGAGAGAAGGCAGAGAGAGGTGAGAGAAGGCAGAGAGAGAGAGGTGGAGGGTGAGTGCGAGGGTACATGGCTGTGGATGGAGGAGATGGAGGGTTATGTGGGTCACGGGGGGGAGGGGAGGACGTGGGAAGGAAGAGGGGTGAGACACAGAGCAGGGATGGGAGGAAGGAGAGGGGAGGGAGGGCAGAGGAGGACAGAGGGTGAGAGAGGTGAGAGGGAGGGAGAGGGAGTCAGGACAGGGATTAGGAGGGCACTCAAGAGGGTAGCATGGGGGGGAGGGGCAGAGAGAGGGCAAACCATGTGAGTGGTGTGTGTGCGTGTACGTGGGTGTGTGCGCGCGTGCGCGTGTGTGTGTGTACGTGTTGGGAACAGGGTCTGTGGAGCATTGTGTCAGCTCACCATTAGGGAACTATAGTGGTTTATATCTCCCAGAGGATAACGCTGTTCCCTCCAGTTGTCTTGCCTCTCCTCAGCATCTTAGTGCTGGCACAGCACTTCTCCTCAGAGCCGCCAGCAGTAATTCAATTTAGCCAACCTTCCGTTTGAGCCCAGTATTACACATCTGTATGCAAATTGACTTGTATACCTTTCTGAATAACTTATGAATTTTAAATGACTGCATTTGCATCCTGCAGTTATGCAGATGGGTTCAACTGGTTGCCTAGTGAGAGGAACTGTGATTGGGTAAAACACTAATTAAAGTTTCATTGTATAAACAGTCTCGCGCTCGCACCAGGAAGTGCACACTTCTCGGAAAATAACAGGCGAGTCAGGAAATGGGGTGAGATATTTTCTTTCCTTTCATCTCCTCCTTCCTCTCAGCTTTCCCTCTCTCTCTCCATCCCTCCCTGTTTCTCTCCTCTCATATCCAGTCCTTCAGCTGTAGAGGAGAACTCACAAGGGCTCGGGGCTCCTGGGCAGAACCAATGGGAATCCCTTCCGTGCCAAATGATGCTGGGAGAATGGGGAGAATGACCTCGGAGAGGTGAAGAGAGAGAAGGAGGGAGGTAGGGATGGAGGGATGGGAGAGAAAAAAAAGAGAAAAGGATGAGCGTGTGAGTGACAGTAAAAGCGACCACACGGTGAGGCAGGACAGGTGAGGCAGGACAGGTGAGGCAGGACACCCTCCATCACTATAACTTATAAGGTAGAAAAGGGTTTGGAAGAAAAGCTTGGATTTTTTCGGGGGAAAGGTTGAAAACAAAATAAAGTGTTTGGGCTTGTGTTGTGTGTGGAAAAAAAAGTATTGAAAGGTTGAAAAAAAGTATTTGAAAATAGTTTATAAAAAAAGTTTTGAAATAAAAGATTGGAAAGGTTAAAAATACACAAAAGTTTCAAAAACAAGTTTCGAAAGGTAGAAATTAATCTTTTTTTTTTTACGTGAAAACCTTTGGGGGAAAAAAGTGATTATAATATTAATTAGGATTATTGTAAGATGAGATAAGGGTTAGTTAGGTAATATGGCCTTAGTAGATCAGTAAGTCTAATTAACACATTTTAATGTGAATAAGCAACTTTTAACTGCCTTATTACCTGTTAAGTAACGAGAGGGGGGGGAGAGAAGTTAGAGGGGGAGGGGGAGAGGAGAGGGGGAGGGGGAGAGAGGTTGTCAGTCTGCCCTTGCCTCGGGCCAGAAGCAGCATTGGTATCCAGTAGCAACAGACAGACAGGGAGGGGCCTGGGGAGATGCATTTAGACGCCTCTGCTATCACACACTATCGATCATCTGCTTTCACGCACATCCACACACTTGCACAAACACATCCACACACACACACACGCGCAGACAAACACACATGCATGAACATACACACAGACTCACACTCACACAGAGACACACACATAGTACACACATCGACCAACTGACCTCAGCATATAACAGGACTTTCACTACCACCCTTCCATCCTATAATGCAATAACACAGCTGCTGTCCCTGTTGCCAGGGTCACCTCCATAGTGACTGACCAGATATTTGTTGGCTGGTGTGGCAGTGCGTTAATTACAGATAGGCTGATCAGAAAACACACACACACACACACACACACTGCAGTTTTGAAACATCTCTTATCTCTAATGACAAATCTTAATTGGAGCTATTCTCGTCCACAAACTGTGCTTTGCTTTTCTTTCCCCCTTTTTCCTTCTCATCATCAACCCCCCCCCCCCCCCCCCCCCCCCGTCTTGGCAGAGAGGCCTTTTGGCTGACCTTGGTTGTCGTTCACAGCAGGGCCGAAGTCCTCCTCAAACATCACCTCCCAGCAGCAGTTTCTGTCTATCCTCTTTTCTCGTCAGCGCTCCATCCTCCACCTTCGCCCTCGGTCTCATTTTCTCCCTTTTGTACTTTCTCTATCTCTCCATCTCCTCCTCTACCCTTTCTGAAGATTTTGTTCTTTCCTCAGCGGGTCAGGGGGACGCGACCAACGGCAACAGGTGTCTGTGTGAGGAGGCTTTGATCCAGTAGGAGGTCACTGGCAAGATGATGGACCTCATCTCAGGAAGTATCTGGATGTGAACATACCCTCCAAACACACACACACACACACCTGGGAGAGAGAGACCTGGCAGCGTCCTCCCTCACACACTGAGCAAGGTCTGCAACACATAGTACTCCTGCTGCTTGCACAGTCACAATCCATGTGTGTCCTTGCCAACAGTGTAAAAGTGCTGACACTAAACTACGAAGATGAACTTTCTCTCAGGCCAAAAGCTGCTACAGTTTGTGCTCGCACATGAAACAGACCGTAAAGTAGACGGGGAGGGAAGGGATGGAGACGGAGGGAAGAGCGAGGGAGAGGAGGAGGGATGGAGACGGACGGAAGAGCGAGGGAGAGGAGGAGGGATGGAGACGGAGGGAAGAGCGAGGGAGAGGAGGAGGGATGGAGACGGAGGGAAGAGCGAGGGAGAGGAGGAGGGATGGAGACGGAGGGAAGAGCGAGGGAGAGGAGGGGGGATGGGGAAGAAAGAACAGGTGTACATTTCTGAAAACAAAGGCGAGATAAAGAGGAACAGTAGGAGGGAGAGAGAGGGGGACGGAGAAAGACGGAAAGAGGTGGAGAGTGGGAGGGAGAGAGAGGGAGGGAGTGAAAGAGAGAGAGAAAGAGAGCGAGGGCGGGAGGAGAAAGAGAAAGAGGGAGACAGGCGTGGAGAAGGCATAGAGAGAGAGAGAGAGAGAGAGAGAGAGATAAAAGCGTGAAGAAGAGAGAGAGAGAGAGAGAGAGAGAGTGACAGAGGGATAAAAGCGTGAAGAAGAGAGAGAGAGAGAGAGAGAGAGAGAGAGAGAGAGAGAGAGAGAGAGAGAGAGAGAGAGAGAGAGAGAGAGAGAGAGAGAGAGAGGGATAAAAGCGTGAAGAGAGAGAGAGACACTAGGCGAGAGTGGGAGTGAGAGCGGACGTGTGTCCCGCCGGGCTGGAATGGGGATGGCCGGAGCGCAGGTGAGTGTTGGCCCAGGTGAGCCAGCAATTTCCTGTCCTGCGTGTGTGTGGGCCTGGCTCCTGCAGGGAGACATCCTCACACACAGCTGCTTCCCCTCAGAGGAGCAGCCGGGAGCACACCTGCTGTCTCTCCCACGCGGTTCTGTGCTACTCCGAGGAACGCTTGGTGCTGCTCACACATTAGCTGGTGTCTTCATAGTTTCCGGAAACCTTGTTATGCGATTAATAATAACAATCCGAGAATTAGTGAAAGGGCATGAGAGATTAGGAGGCAAATGCTAGGAAATGTCCTTGCATAAATATAAACACACTTCAGGAGCATGGAACTTTTGGTGAACACTGACCTACAGTACAGCATCTGGCAGGCAGTGCAGCATACTGTACCATTTCCGGTGTTACAGTGCTAACATCACAAGATGGTCGTCTGGCAACTCTGCAAATGTCAGGAAGGTGAAAGACCAGAGTTTGTAATGTGTTTCAATGCAACCTGTTTCTTTGTGAGAGGATGTATGCAGCTGAACGAACACACAGTACACAAACATTACGTGATGTTTTGTCCGGTTCAAACTCCTACATGGTTTGACCCAATGGGTGTGCCCAGTCCCGTATCTATGATATACTGAAGATGGAGGTAGGCGGGAGTTAATCTCCTGACCACAGGGCAAACACCACACTCAATACAGAAGCAAGAAACATCACACCAGGCAAAATGGCTTGCATCATTAAAGAATGTTTAAGATTTTAGTTGCGATTAAATTACCTATTACACATGCAAATGGAACATATGTTTAGCCTTTAGCGCCGGTTTTTAAAATGTCTGCAATTCAGAATTGCTGATGTGTTCATAAAATGATTATTATGGTTATGCCTAAGCATGCTGAGAACTCCACAATGTTTTACAACATCTGGGAGAGAATATAAAATTACACCACCGAACCATCCTGCAAAGTTGGATTCACTGTCATGAATATTAACAAACACACACGCACACACACACTATTAAAAAATAATGATTGAGGGACCCTGTAAAACGTGGGTGTGTCAGAAGTAGCAGTTGAGAGCTGGAACACTCTGTAGGAACATCAATAGACAAGTGCCTGAGGTGAGCCTTAATAATTCACCCTCACAGGAGCCATGTTCGTCTATCTCTTCACATTAGAGCAACAGGGACGCAGAAGAAAGCCTCTGCCACATTAACTTTGATCGTTTCTATTTCAAAAGGGGGAGAAAAAAACGATTAATTAACATGGGGGCATTGTGTTGCAGGAAGTTATTTCAAACATTTCAAACTAACCTCTTTGAGCTTTTGGTTGGAGGTTGGACTGTGTGGGGGTTTATCTGGGATGCTAGCACGGCTAACTATGGGGAGCTTTAGTCAGATGGCTGAGCGGTTAGGGAATCGGGCTATTAATCAGAAGGTTGCCAGTTCGATTCCTGGCTGTGAAAAATGACGTTGTGTCCTTGGGCAAGGCACTTCATCCTACTTGCCTCGGGGTCCCTGTCGCTCTGGATAAGAGCATCTGCTAAATGACTAAGTGTAAATGTAGTTGAAGCAGTGTTCTGGATGAACTCCGGAACATTATGTTCGGCTGGCGAGGTGGTCACTTGTTCCTAAAGTTCCTGACTAGAAAAAGACCCACAGAGGCTTCCAACCACACAGATAAGAAACACTTGAGCAGAAACACACACTTAAGGGGAGCATGAACACACACACAAAAACACACACAAATATACACGTAATTCAATTCCCTGGTTGATTTAGATGAGTGAGTATGAAGTGGTCAATTAAAAACAATGAAGAAAGAAGGTGTTCATCAAACAGGCAAATGGGGTGTGTCCTTTCAACAGTCTCAGCATTTGAGTGGAGGGGGGGAGGAGGAGGAGGAGGAAGGGGGAGGCCTCCTTTGAAGAAACAGGTAGGAGGTGGTTCATGGAGGTTAAGGGGGGTAATTGTTTGGAGATGGCTGGACTCCTTCAAGCTCACCTGCTGTGCACACACACACATGTACACACACACACACGCACACACACTGCCACGTATACAAACTATTCAGTTGAGTGCATCTACAGTACAGGACTGCATTGAATTTGCCAGACAGCAATTAGCTTCCGGTGAAGGTCAGTGTGTTTGTAGAAGTGAGATAAGCTAAGCGTTAATGAAGGACTACCTGCACAAACCCTTAGAAAGCTATCCTCTTGTCACACACACGCACCCCTAGACACACACACACACAGACACACGTGTACACACACACATACGCACACACATGGGAACGAGGATGGAAATGGCAGCGTTCTAATCCTGCTAATCATCATCTTCTTCAACAGCAGCAGAGAGGTGTGTCTTCTCTGGCTCCCTGCAGACTCTTGTCTAGCTTCTCAACAGGAGCTCTCAGTGATGAGATGGCCAGCTTCACTGTACAGGCATCCGCTTCTGAAGAAAGCTTTCAGAGCTGCTCTCAGACACGCTACAGTGAGGTGTCGAAAGGTTGTGCTTCAGCTTTCCATACCTCCACAAGACAGTCAACGGCCCTGCTTGCCGCATAGTGAACGTTTGTTGTCAAAGGAGGGTAGTAACCTTGTGACTCTGAAATGTGCAGTTTACACTTAACCTCCTGGCCCCTGCTGCTCTCCCTCCTACCCACCCTCCCCCTCCTACCCCCCCTCACCCCCTCCCTTCCCACCACCTCCCCCTCCCCTGATTCATTCTCTCTCCTCTCCCACAGAGAAGCTGTGGCTCTGAGCAGGGGAGAGGGTGAACCGCGGAGCGCGAGGGTGAATCAATAGGCTTTTACATTGCCTTGTGGCGAGGCTGGAAATCGATATCCACGGGAAATTAAGCTGTAGTCTTTGAATAAATTGAAGACGCAGATGCAGGCAGCAAACAGCTTGATGCAGAGCAAGTAAACCTCCTTGGATTAGGATGTAAAAATGAAGGGAACCTGGTGTTCTGTTTCGTAATACTTTTCTCACAGGCTCTTTTTGATGCGGTAAACTCTGTCAGGAAACCTAGATAGTGTCCGTGCTAACACTGTTTTCTGGAGAAAAACAAAGATGTGATATACAATATTCATTCAGGGCCCAGGAAGATGGGACCCATCTATGCCGAACATTCTATGCCGAACAATGCTATCTCTTAAAACCTGTACTTGAATGGGATTCATAACATTTCGTAGTATCTGAATATTTTCAAGCTGATAGCTTAATGTAATTAATTACATGTAGTACAGGCCTCCATCATGTACAGTAGCATCACTGCACTATACTGTAGGTAGGCTAGTCTTAGAGTACATCACATCAAGACACCACAGAGCATGATTACTGTCACTTCCCCTTTAACTCAAAAAACTTTTTTCAATCATTCATCTTGGCAATTTATTCAAATAAGCTCAATCCGAGTGTTGTTGTTTGGGAAACAACATCAGGAAAGAAACAAGGACTCGAAGGAGAGACGAGAAATATCGAGAGAGTGGGAGAGAGGTGTTGAGTGTTATTTCTCAGAGGACTTGAGAGAACCATCTCATCATGAGGCCTCTGGCACCACATCACTCCAACCAAACCTTAATTGCTGTGTTGTGGGACCAGAAACTGTCTTATGTGGACCCCAACGGATCTCTTCATCAAAACAGAACCAGAAACTCAACTCTGCTCGGTGTGAGTTGCATAACTTCAAATCCAACTTGTGTCGTTTATTCAAGTGCTTTTCGGAGTGCGTTTCGCGGAGGGGAAACACATGGGGGATGGTGAGCAGGAGGGAGGGAGATGTTAGTGAAAAACAGGGCACAGAAGTCCAACCATCACTGTGCATTCATTACTGACACGTTTTCCATGATGAAGCCATCTGTAACCTGGAGGGCTACTGGTCACAAGCCAGACTCTGTATGTGTGTGTGTGTGTGTGTGTTTGCGTGCACACGTGTCAACTCAACTTGTCAGTCTTGAATATTCTCCATAATGCAAGGTCCTGTGTTCACTTTGCACTTCACCTCCACTACATGTCCCTATTGTGCTAATAGTTGGACTGAGGCTGGGATTCTGGGGTGTGTATGTGTCTTTACATATATGTGTGTGTGTGTGTGTGTGTAATGACCTGGCCTGGTCTGCTGGTCATCACTAAAACAGGGGCAGCAGAGGAATAGGGTTGTATTGATCCTGGCCATGGCTTCTGTCTCTCTGGCACTCTCATTATGTTTCCATCCACTCAGCATAGCAGACAAAGATCGGCATTTAAAGAGCCCCTACAGCAGTGTCCGCTCACACACACACACACACACACACTCACACACGCACACATACAAAGTGGAAATTAGATGGATGTGATGTTAAAGGTAATTTGTTTAATTGCGTAATCGCAATGATGGCTCGCAATGCTACGTTGTCCATCTGATATAACATGAATGTTTTCATGGCTCTTGTTGATGTTCTCCCCTTGATCTCCAGGGCAATTTTATATTTAAATTGTTTTATTCTTAGATTGTTTAGTTCTTAGAAATAGTTAAACTTTTGTACTTTTACTTAATTTAAGATTTGTATATGTTTAGTGTTTTGCACCTCCCTGCCACAGTAAATTCCGTGTTTGTATAACATACATGGCGAATAAACCGAATTCTGATTCTGAAACACATTCAGCTGCTCTGAGGAGTGAGACTCACAGATTTAGTTATGGTTCTTAGCTGAATTATGAGGGAAAACATTCATTTGACTATGGACTAATTAGAATGAATAAAAGATTGCTTTGCTGCAGTGTCCCATGAGATTAATCCCACTGACAGACCTCCTATAACGGCAGTCACACACACACACACACACACACACACAATCCTACAGGCAGAAATACTCACAAACATACACAAGCTGTCATCTTATTCGTCGACATTGTTGGGTCACCATAAGCTGTCATCTTATTCGTCGACCTTGCTGGCTCACCATAGAAAGATGTGAGCACCATAGCAGCACAAACTCACGCCCAGCGAAAACATGGAAACACCAGGACAAAAATTATAATCCTGACATTTAAACTGCTGTTTTAACGAGCACTTCTTCTTCCAACAATTATTACTTGAGATTATTTTACATAGAAAAGACCAAAGTAGTTAATATCCATTAGGGAAATGTAATTTGGAAATTGAGAATTTATAGTGGACAAAAACAGCAGTAATACATTTTTTGATTACAAGACAGTCAAATCTGGTCATATTCAGATTAAAAGAACTAAATGGCTGATACTGTAAATTTTTGTCTGTATCTACATTGTCTTTAACTAGGTAGATCTCTCAAATCTCTCTGTCAAACTGGCCCTTTTATCTAGAAAGGATCAAAGAAAATCTCACAAAGCTGGTTGTCTTGGGGTTAAGACCTTGCGCTCCGCTTTCCATACACTCCACCACTTCCAGGGACGACATAAAAGAGATGGAGTGTAAATGTTGCATGTACTACTAAATTGTTAAAATAGTTTAAACTGCTTTCTGATTTGAAAAAATTAAGGCATGTATTAGTTGGAAAGCATCTGGTGTGTTTACTACTCTTCTCTGAACAGTGTGATCATCACAGCCTCTGCTCTGACTAGTGTGAGCTGTGGTCTCCAACGTTGGCACTCCACTTTCCTGTATGTTTTGACTTGTTTCCCTGCTCCAACATACCTGTTTCAAATGAATTGTTGTTATCAAGCTTGTTGGAGCTACGTACAGATGGCCGTGGGGACCAGGGTTGAAGACCACTGCATGTGAGCATTTGCATGTGACTATTATGTTGTTGATATTATTCAGGTGATGACGTGTACACATGGATGGTGCAGATTCCGAAAGAGAGAGAGAGATAGAAAGAGAGTGTAGCTTCATCCTCAGTTTATCTGAATGTTCAAAACTCTGTAATGCTACAATAAATCCAAACTAGCAGCTCCATCTGTTCTCATGTGTTAGTGTGTGTGTACAGTACAGTATTTGTGTGTTTATTGTGCATGTGTGTGTGTGTCAGGTGGGAGGGGATCCAATAGCCGCAGCAGCAGTGAGCCATTTATCTGACACAGTAGCAGTAGCACTCTAAGTTCTGATGAGGATTGATTGCAAGTCTACAACGAACGCTGTGTGAGTGTGAGAGTGTGTGTGCGTGTGTGGTTCTTGTGGGAGCCAGAAGTCCTCTCGAGTAAAACAAGGATCATTTGATGTTGTGGGGAGGTGTTCCTGGCCGTCACAAGTTCAGGTGTTATTGCTAGGGGATTTTAGGCAGTTTTGGAGTTAGAATTATGTTAAGGGTTGGGATTAGGAGTCAGGGATGGGTTTAGGTTTAATGTCAGCCGTTTTCCTAACCCTAACCCTGAATTTAGGGTTAGGGTTAGTGATTGGGTTATGGTTATAACTTATCCTGATCCTGACTCTGCTACCGCACCTGACCCTAACCCTGTTGTTGGTTTAGCCTTAAGGTCAGCCGTTTCCATAACCCTAACCCTATTTTTTGAATTTAGGGTTAGGGTTAGATTTAGGGATTGGGTTATGGCTATAACTTATCCTGATCCTGACTCTGCTACCGCACCTGACCCTAACCCTGTTGTTGGTTTAGGCTTAATGTCAGCCGTTTTCCTAACCCTAACCCTGAATTTAGGGTTAGACTTAGGGATTGGGTTATGGTTATGACTTATCCTGATCCTGACTCTGCTACCGCACCTGACCCTAACCCTGTTGTTGGTTTAGGCTTAATGTCAGCCGTTTTCCTAACCCTAACCCTGAATTTAGGGTTAGGGTTAGACTTAGGGATTGGGTTATGGCTATAACTTATCCTGGTCCTGACTCTGATACCGCACCTGACCGTAACTCTGTTGTTGGTTTAGGCTTAAGGTCAGCCGTTTTCCTAACCCTAACTCTAACCCTAATTTTCGAGGTTAGGGTTAGATTTAGGGATTGGGTTATGGCTATAACTTATCCTGGTCCTGACTCTGCTACCGCACCTGACCGTAACCCTGTTGTTGGTTTAGGCTTAAGGTCAGCCGTTTTCCTAACCCTAACCCTAATTTTCGAATTTAGGGTTAGATTCAGAGATAGGGTTATGGCTATAACTCAGGGACGTGCACAGGTACGAGCTATTGTTGCCCGGTCAAGAGCCCATTTGCCCTCACAAAATGAATAAAATAAATGGTGGCTGCGTCAGTACGATAAGCCCATCCTTAGCAAACTTAAATGAAATAAAATTGCGATATTATTCAGTTCTGTGTTCATTTATTTTGCCACCATAACGTCAGTGTTGCCCTCTGCCCCCAGTCACATGACATTGTTTGTATTCTCACGCCGGTGCACTGTGAGTGAAGAATGGAGATAATGTTGATCTCTTTTCTAGTGTTAGAGCAATAGCCCCTCCAAACGTCTGTGCACGTCCCTGCTATGACCAATCCTGATCTTGGTTCTGCTACCTCCCCTCAACATAACCATGTTGTTGTTGTAGGGTTGAGGTGAGCCGTTTCTATGACCTTAACCCTAATTTTCAAATTTAGAGTTAGACGTAGGGATTGGGTTATGGCTATAACTTATCTTGATCCTGACTCTGCTACCGCACCTGACCCCAACCCTGTTGTTGGTTTAGGCTTAATGTCAGACGTTTTCCTAACCCTAACCCTGAATTTAGGGTTAGACTTAGGGATTGGGTTATGGTTATGACTTATCCTGATCCTGACTCTCCTACCGCACCTGACCCTAACCCTGTTGTTGGTTTAGCCTTAAGGGTAAATATATGGTTCCTGTTGGGTTTTTGAATTAAGGTTGGGATCAGGATTAGGGTTAGGGAAAACATGGGATAGGGTTAGGGTTAGGGAATACATGGGATAGGGTTAGGGAATACATGGGATAGGGTTAGGGAAAACATGGGATAGGGTTAGGGTAAGGGAAAACATGGGATAGGGTTAGGGAAAACATGGGATAGGGTTAGGGAATACATGGGATAGGGTTAGGGAATACATGGGATAGGGTTAGGGAATACATGGGATAGGGTTAGGGTTAGGGAAAACATGGGATAGGGTTAGGGAATACATGGGATAGGGTTAGGGAATACATGGGATAGGGTTAGGGAAAACATGGGATAGGGTTAGGGAAAACATGGGATAGGGTTAGGGAATACATGGGATAGGGTTAGGGTTAGGGAAAACATGGGATAGGGTTATGGAATACATGGGATAGGGTTAGGGTTAGGGAAAACATGGGATAGGGTTAGGGAATACATGGGATAGGGTTAGGGAAAACATGGGATAGGGTTAGGGTTAGGGAATACATGGGATAGGGTTAGGGAATACATGGGATAGGGTTAGGGAAAACATGGGATAGGGTTAGGGTTAGGGAAAACATGGGATAGGGTTAGGGTTAGGGAATACATGGGATAGGGTTAGGGAATACATGGGATAGGGTTAGGGAAAACATGGGATAGGGTTAGGGAAAACATGGGATAGGGTTAGGGAATACATGGGATAGGGTTAGGGAATACATGGGATAGGGTTAGGGAATACATGGGATAGGGTTAGGGTTAGGGAAAACATGGGATAGGGTTAGGGAATACATGGGATAGGGTTAGGGAATACATGGGATAGGGTTAGGGAAAACATGGGATAGGGTTAGGGTTAGGGAAAACATGGGATAGGGTTAGGGAATACATGGGATAGGGTTAGGGTTAGGGAAAACATGGGTTAGGGTTAGGGAATACATGGGATAGGGTTAGGGAATACATGGGATACGGTTAGGGAATACATGGGTTAGGGTTAGGGAATACATGGGATAGAAGTGTGAGTCCACACAAGAATAACAATATAAACTTGTGTGTTTGTACCTGCCCGTAGCTATGTGGACTTCTTTGTGTATTAATATTGAGTTGGGAATATGCAGCACTGCTGGTGAACAGACAGACAAGTGCCTGCACCACACAACTGGTCTAATATGAGTCACATATCTCTTCCTCCAAAAACAACTGCACTTTCTTACCAAAAGCAGGTCACGAACAAGGTCAAATTGAAATACGTTTCTGTCAGTTGGTTGTTCCGCGATGCAGAGTCTGGCTGAAGCTTGATTAAAAAGGAGAGCCAGACTGGGAGGGTATTTGTCGGAGAAATTTAGAATGTAAGGTTATATTCTGAAAATACTGGTGCTAGCATTCCTTTGTCAGTAGAGAGCCCTCTCCCCACATGACCTATAGATGACACTAGGCTTACGTAAACAAACTGACCTAGGTTGACCATTATCATACTAGAGGTGCAATAAACATTATCTGTGTTGAGGGAATCATATGGTCAAGCCTAGGGTTGGAGAACTCTGTAAGTTTCCACGGCACGCGCACTCTGAAATGCTTGATAGATTAATATTTCTGACAGTACTGCAGAAGTGACTCAGTCTCCATCTTGGGGTCTGTGTTCCAGGTCTGTGTCTCCACAAGGGTCCCGTCCCCCAGCCAGCCAGAACAGCAGCCAGATGGGGGTCCTCACTGGACTATCTCTCATGTCTTTAACCACCACTAGGCTGCCTGATATCTGTGATTTATCAGAAGCAGTAGGATGGAACACATCTCCCCTATGACATTCACACCTTTCTGTTCACACACACGCACACTGCACACTACACACACTCCTCCGTCTGTTCACAATTCCCAGATCTGACATTTTCTCTCCATTGCATTTCTGGCATCTTGGCTCTGCCTGGATGCCACACACACACAGACACACACACATATGCACGCACACACAGGGCTCCACAGGGACACCACAAGGTGACAGCATCCATCACGCAACACATCTGCTGAATGATCTCTTCCAGGAAGTGCCAGTGAAAGGCAGTCATTTACAAGTGTGTGTGTGTACCCATGTGAAACCTCTTCACTGAGTATGCTATACTTCATATTCCCTCAAAACCAAACTTCTTAAACACAAGACACACAGCACACATATACACAAGCGCACACACGCACGCACACACACAAACCCCCCTGTCGTCCTATTTAAAAAGCCATTATGTGTCCTTATTGATTTTGCTAATGAAAGAGAAGAGCAGAGTGTGCAGGCAGACACAGAGGTCAAGCAGTGGCAGGCCTGACAGCTCTGTGACAAGGGCAGGTATGAACGGGTGTCCTTCTGCATGTCAGCGCAAAGGACCAGAGGGTACAATGTCCTCTACGTGTCTGCTAATGTCTTTGTACGTGTCCTGGGGAAACTGGCTACTTCTTGTTTTTGGTTGGTTTTGCTAAACACACATCATTCAAGTTAAATTGGTTGCCTCATTCTTAAAAGTATAACCCAAAGAAATGTTGGGGCTTCGACTGGAAACCAATTCAGGTAATGCTTCTTGACATCACCGATTGGTGATTCATTGTGCTATCCCTGTCTGGTGGGAACAGAGTGTCTGAAACGAGAGACTCATGACAGGCTGGGTGGAGAAGCAGAAAGGCAAAATCCTATTTTCACACATTCATACAGACATGGAGGGCCCATGAATGCCAGAGAGGAAGGAGAGGGGAGAGGAACAATGGAAGCCGAGGACATGAACACCTATGGAGTGAAGGGCCACACAATGAGAGAAAAGATACATGAGTTCTTAATTGGACCCTTCAGAGACAGTCTTCCTACACCCTGTCTGGCAGCACACACAAATCTGCACACGCACACACACGCGCACGCACACACACACGCGCACACTGACACACATGCGAACACACGCACACACACGCACGCACACACGCAGCCTTACAGCTGGACCTAATTACCAGGTGAGGGGTGAAGCCATCAGCAAGAGAGATTTCATCTGTATGGTGGGTTTCAGAACGCAAAGGCCTGTGTGTGTGTGTTTGTGTTTGTACGCAGGGTACAGGTACGTGTGGACGCGAGTGGGGAGGCCGGTGATGGTGCCGGTGTGGACAGTCAGTGTTCCTTCTACACCGCCTCTCTGCTGGCTGGAGCTGGGACAGTACCCGGAGGAACCACATGCAAACTGGAAACCACTCTGTGAAGACCACTGTGCTCTTGAAGCTGGGTTTTGGTTCCCAACTCTAGTACAGGGAGAGACTAGATAGAAATACTGACATACCTTAGGGAGTATCGCTGTATTCTTGAAGACAGAACAAGAAGATTGAGGTACAGATGTGGAGGATGATGTGAGGAGGAGAACAGAAACAGAAGTAAAAAGAAATGAGTTTTACACCGACTTGATTTTATTCCCAGGTGTTGAGACGTTTAAAAAGAAACAAGATATGAAGCAGTAGTAATAATAATAAGTCCTTTTCCTTCTGTGCCTGGCCCCTTATTCAGCTGCTCACACTGTTCTCAAAGGAGGATCTGTCAGGGAGAATGTTTCTGCAATGCCGACGAGACAGTTGGGGGTCATGAGGCTCATCTGGTCCAGCTGTCTCTGAGGTGTGGGGTTTATCAACGGAATATATGAAGTCGCATACTGTATTTCCAGTAGGTTTCATCGTACGGTTATAAATCACACTGTGACAGACATTTTTGCAAAGTTTGACAGATTATTTGTGTTTTTTGTGATTTGATATGGCTTTTACCTTGTTTTGTATTACAATAATTGTTTTAATCGTTTATCCTCACTATCTTGTTTCTCTCCTGAAAAACAATGGAAGAACACATTTATATAATTTATTCTATGGGCTGGTGAAAAAGTGTCACAACAGAGATGTTTGACGGAGGAAGATCGAACCATCTGAGGGAGGCAGCCTTAATTGAGCAAAAACAACTTTCAGGAGACTACCTGGATTCTTGATGTCCTAGATTACGGGTTTTCATCTAATTCACCAGAGGATAGTGTTTCCAGAGACTCCTTGTCCAGGTCTAAATATAACTGTAATTGTTCTGCAAATGAACTTGAATCCCTTTGTGAGTAACAAAGACATATTTCCAATTATGACAGGCAGGCTGCCCATGAGGAGATAAGTGAGTGGAGGAATGCTAAATGAACAGTCCTTGTCACCATTTAGCAGGGAACTGTAAAATTAGCACTATTCATTGTATACAAATTATGCCCTGAAGCCCCATATAGCATGAACAGCCAAAGTCCTGGCTCCACTGAAAAAGTTAAATTGTCACATGCACTTGTCCCTTGATTGTCTCTGACAGGAACAGGGTGGGTTATCGGGTGAATCCCTGACTGCTATAATCAGTGTGATGAGCCACAGAGAGGTAACCTGTCATTTGCATTCATTAATTTCATTGTAAATGATTTCGACTCCCCTTCAAGAGAAAGGATATGATTTAATTACCTCACACCGACAGAACCCTGCCATCCATCTTGGTAAAGAAGCTGCCAGTGGAGACCGAGCCCTCCCATACAGACTCCTCCCACAGGGTGATAAACTCCTCCCCCTTTTTAATCAGCTCAATTACAGACATCCAGCTATTAGCATTGATTAGCATGTACCACAGCACACCCGCCAAAACATGAGATTTTTTTTTTCTTTGAGCAAACACCACCGGCAGCTCGTTAATACAGAACCGGCTGGCACAATCTCTTTCCCCACACCAAAGTTAAATTCTGAAATAATTACCCAAGTCAATGGGTGCTGCTATCTACTGGATTGGTTGAGTGCTCAGGCGAAAGCTATTACTTTTTTTTGAGGATTTCAATTAAAACCGAGAGGATGTGTCGGCTATCTTTAAATGATAGACCTTGGAATCCCTTCTCTGGGGATGGTCTATTGTACTGTACTCATCAACAGTCCAATTAGCGGTGCCTATTATCTATCATGATAGAAAATGTGCAATGCCACGAGAGCATGTTATCCTTCTCAGAAAGTAACACTTTTGACTGATCCACCCTCTATAATTTCATTAAGATAGTCATTCGTCAATTAGAATGGTAATTTTCATTAATATTCCTGGATTGTATGAATTTTGAATGAGATCTGTCTGTAAAAAAATAAAAAAATAAAAAAAGGAGCCAATGTTTCAGGTCTGGAATAGAATCACATGAAACACTGTCTGTAGAGCTGAAACCAGTGTGTTTGGCATGACAGGATCCCTTGAGAAGCAAGCTCGTCATACTTCCTTCACATCCTGCCATCTCTCTCCTTCCTTCTCTCTTCTTCTCTGCTGTCTGTCTCAGATGACAGAAACAAACACCTGACCCAGCATCTCCAGTCACACACACACCTCCACATTTCAGAGTAGCAACACCAACCCACAGCTTAGATGCAGTCTTAGAAGAGGCCAAGGCTCTTCTGATATACAGAATGCATGCACACACACATGCTTCATTAGCATACAGGAGTGTTGATATTAGTAGTTTAATATATTCAAGACGCTACCCCCATTACGCCTGTTCCTCTGAACACAAAAGATGTGACAGAAGTCTACACTTGGTGAGAACCCCTGGTGGGTCGCACTCCAGCATCCCTGTTCATTTACCAGTAATGGCTGCTCGAAATGACAACAACACTGTCAATGCATTCATCCTCACTGTTATGCAATGGTTTGGGAATAAAGATCATCTATTCCGCAATGATTCTTAGTTTCGGTGTGTTCATTTCTAATGGGTAAACAGGAGGACTCAACAGAGTACTGTACTGAACATATTTGGAATTGGAAAGCAGTATTTGCAGTCATTTGGAAAACTTCAGAGGCAAAAAAAACAGTTGGGATTAATGTAACTGACTTAACCAGATGAATTCTATCCGCCTTCTTTACATTGTGATCCAAAGTCTGCTAAAGTTGTCAAAACAATGAGTAGAGGACAAGTGCATCGTTGATAGGTGGACTATCCACCCGTGTGCTCGCACACACACACACACACACACACACACACACACACACACACACACACACACACACACACACACACACAGGAACATAAACAAGAACACACAACCTAAATCCTTCAGACGAACAATCTAACCTGAGCAACGATTTTCCTCCACGAGCCGCCCCTCCCCCTTCACCCACTGCCACACACGCACGCACGCGCGCACACACACACACACACACACACACACACACACACACACACACACAGGGAAGGTATGTTATCAGCTGCGGCACACACCGCTTATTTGTTTGTCTCCACTAATGTGCTGCAGAACATTCTATTCATCAGTCTTAATTCCCCAGGTTGCAGCTGAGGGGTGGTGTGCTTCTTCTGATGAGTTGCAGACAGCTGGGGAATGAGCCTGTGTGTTCAGAGTCCCTCGGAGACAAGCCTCAGCACAGCTTCTCCTCTGCAGTGTTTCAGCCTCACCACGGCCTCATCTCAGGACCGACAAAGGGATACCTGTCTCACCCCTGAGACCAGGGGTGTAGGTTTGTTTTCAAATGTGGGTGGGACCGCTTTTTATAATAACCGGGATCCGGTCGTTGGATATAATTTTCTTGTGTGTGTTAAAAAATTGTGTGTGTGTGGGGGGGGGGCATGGGGGAGCATCGGTGGACTCCTACCGAGGTTCTGCTAATGGCTACATGCTAGCATTCCATCCATCCCCCTCGCTGTCAGAGAGCATCGCAGCGAAACGCTGACGACATGAGCGGAGGTCCCTCTGCACCCCGACACCTGCTGCTCTCCATCTGCCGCTGGGATGCGACGCCCGCGTCTCTCCTTCCAGCCCTCACTCTGACGCTCATCCTCTTCTCACCCTCCCCAAACTTCACAATCAATCCCCCTTTTTTTCTTCATAAACCTAAACTTTTTTCGGTATTTTCATGCTTTGTTGGATAGGGACTGTTCTCTGCAGACAGGAATTGCAGGGGAGAGAGAGAGGGGAAGACGTGGCAAAGGGCCCTGGGCTGGATTTGAACCCAGGCCGCTACAGTGAGGCATTAGCTTACATGGTACTCACACTTCTCTGGTGAGCCACCAGGGCAACCCCGTTTAATCCTTTATTTCGTCTTTCTACTGCTCTCACCCCTCAGAGATGAATGCTAACTACACACAGAACACGAATGAGTGGTACAAGAGAGAGGAGACTTGAATTTCAACTGTGTTTCTTATCATTGTGCTTCACAGTCTGATAAAGTTGTCATAGCGATGATGTCTCTGGAGAATGGAAGACTTGGCCATCGTTAATTGGCGTTCCATATACACACACACACAACTGATGTAAGGTACGCATAAATTCATAAATATGCTGCCTGGGGAAATTAAACCAAAAAAAATGCCTGTCTTTAGCATCGCAACAAGGACAACGATTAATCAAATCTAGAAATTCTAACAGTAAAAAAAACGGGATAAATCGCTGACCGTAATGAGCTGACGTTAATACAAATACAAACACTCAAACCACAGCACGCCCAAGGACACTTCCAAACTCAACTCCAGTCGGTGGAGGTGGAGTCAGGAGAGGCTACTGTAGCGATATTAAGACTAATCAATCCACGTCAAACTACATATGAAAAGAACGCTATGTAATTACTGTAGCTGATACAGTAAATCATTTATTTACGCTGGTGCAACATGTGGTCTATGGCAATATTTCATGATGCAGAATACATACGATTCAGGTTATGTTTTATTAACCCTTGTGTTATCTTCGGGTCGTTCTGACCCATCAGTCATTGTGACCCACCGTCGTATTGCGACAACTTTACCGCATACAAAAACAAAGTGAAGCATTTTCTTTTAACCGTTGGGCTGTCTCAGACCCCCCACATTGCGAAGGTTAAAAGAAAATTATTTTTATTTGTTTTTGTATTGGGTAAAATTGGGTAAACACAACGATGGTTCGTTATGAACCTTTGGGTCATGTGACCCGAAGGCAGCACGAGGGTTAAAAGACATAAACAGACTACAATATAGTAAAATATTAATGTCTTTGTGTGTTTTTCTAACTATTTCATGAGAAATTATGTTGTTTGAGAAAGCATGTTATAGCTTTAGATATTCTGCTTACAACAACCTACCTTACAGCCCGCATCGGGGAACGCACACTTGTTATGAGCTGAAGTTGCTCAGGAAAACAGCACCCCCCCCCTCCTCCCTCTACAGTTGCGTTGCCAGTCAGCGCTGACCTCCCCGTGACCTCTGAGCAGTGTTGTGGTGGTACAAACTCCTCGCAGACAGCTGTGGCGCACACAGGTTCAGAGCTGCAGTCAGCTCTTCCTAGGGCAGACACACGCTCCACTGATGTCGAGCCCAGTGGCAGACTGCTGGTAGTTGTTTTTTTTTTCATTTGGAGGCAGACAGACATGAAGGTCTGAAGATGGAGTGGGTCTGGGGCACCAGCTGTGGGCTAAAGTTGGAGTGACAGAGAGCAAATGTTTGATCTCACTGTTAGAAATACATTCTAACAATCAGTCAACATGGTCAGAGAAACCGATCTGACCCTTCACAAATATGGCTGGGTGATGTATGTGTTTTGTGTTTGTATGTGTGTGTGTGTGTGTTCACCAAGAAGTGAAAATTGTACCTCTCCTAAAAATGTCTGTCCATCTACAGGTTCCAACCGATACCATCAGACAGCCCCAGACCAATTTCTATGAGGGTTGGTTCAGGTGCGGTTCTATGGGCATATGAGAAGCCCTCTGTGACATTGCTTGTATCTAATGCAAACACAATTTGATTTGACAGTTCTACAGTAAATATTATTTAGTCAAGCTGATTTCCTCAATCCATACTTCTTGAAGAGACCAAAAAGACAAATTATGATAAATGAAATTGAAAATGGATGCTCTGTATCGAGGCACGAGGTGCATAAGGGGGGCTTACATCTGTTGCAAAACATTGTAAATAAGTTGTTCATGAAATTACAGTCTGACCTTGTCCCTCAGCAGAGTGTTGTTAATAATCCGTGCAGGTTATAAGTGTGTGACACCCCGCCTTAGTCTTCATCACAGTCCAGGCAGCCGTACGACACGGCCCGAAGGCTTCATGCAGCCTCCGGCTCCGAGTGCTTCTGTAATAACGCAGGTCACGACCCCAGCTCCAGCCAATCGTCGCGCTGCCTCTGCGTTTGCCTGTGATGAAGGACCTTGTCAACCACGCTCTTCACCGACACACTATCTCCCTTGCTTTCTTCACCATCATCTCTCTCTCTTTCCCTCTTTCGCGCTCTCTCTCACTCTCCGCTGCCTTTCTTGTTTCCCTTTCCATTCTTCAACACCTCCATCCCTTTCTCATTCTCGCCACATCACGAGCCACGAGACGGCACCAGGCAGACATGGTGCGCACACAGGTGTTTGACACAGCAAACACAGCCACAGGGAAATGTCACACCCCCCCCCCCCCCCTCCCACCCCCACTACACCCCACATCAAAGGAAGTCAAGCAAACCCATTCAGTTTTCAAAAGTATGCAAGGAAAGTGCGTGCGCTTTGAAAGTGCATGCTGCTAGTGGGTTTCAAAGGTTTATTGTGATCTGGGCTAAAGCCCTGGTTGGCGGGAAGCCAGCAGGAGTATTTGAATGTGGGAGTGAATGCACCATTGTCACGGGTTAAGACATGATAATTGAGTTCTCTTTCTGGCTCTGTGTGCTAGGATGTATTTGGGGCATCTGGGAGAATCTCGGTCCCTTTGTCTTCTTAACTCATCCTTCCCGCCACACAGATATCTTTCAGCACTTTGAGCTTGGGATGGCTGTGTGTGTGTGTGTGTGGGGGGCTGGTCTCTCCTGACGGAAAAAAGGCTTGACACCTAATGTTCGTTCCGATCTGCAGTCTCTGACACACAGACACACACACCCCCATGCCAGGCTGACAGTAGGGGGGAACTACTGAGAGATATTAAGATGTAAGCAGGTGAATGATTTTCTGTTGGGTCCTTGTTTTCCTCTTGTCAGAGTGGACCTCTGTGGCGCTGGACTGACAGGATGGGACAGCAGTACCTTACTAAACAGGCAGCAGGACCAGACTGAGCCCTGGGTGACTGGGACTACTCTGCCCTTATGGATGGCTCATACAACAAATATCCATAAACATGGATCTATATGTGTTGCAGGGTTGTCAATTGTTATAATGTGGATATGTTTTAATGGTACTTTTTAAAGAGGTGATATAATTTAACTTCAAATTACAATCATATGTAATGGTCTGTCACTTCCATAGTGCTACTGTACAGAACCATGCACTTTATATTCAGCTATAGTTATGCAAAGACATTTGACTTAATGTCATCTGGATCTGTATTCTACAGATGCACAATATGCCAGCATTATATCATTGTGGGCCATCACTGGAGATGTGTAAGTGTTTTTGTGGGATTCCACAATCTTTTATTACCATCAATAAAAAACTGCAACAGACTGAACGACCACTTACAGTAGCTGTCAGTACAGGGCTGAGGGTCTGTTGTTATAGCCGTTGCTTTGTTGAACTAAACTGCAGGCAAACCAGTGACACTCACTACACTGACCAAGCTGTTTAAAGGCAGAGCCTTGTTCTCCTCTGCTTGACATTACCTCATACACGCACGCACACACACAGAGATAGAGAGACACAGAGAGACACACACAAGTAGATAGCCTAACAGACTTGACCTTTGTGTACACATAGAGCCTTTTTCTTCAAACTTGTTCATTTTTTTCTTCTCTATTTTTCATTTCAGTTCCAGGACAACAACAAAAAAACGATTTTTTAACCGAAACCCAGGAATTGTGTCGGCTCGATAAGATCAGGAATCTCAAGACGGGGATTTTGGCTGCAAAACAACAGCTGCTATAAAAGGCAAGCTATTACATAGAGAGAAAACCTGAAAATTGATTTCTTGGTTTTGGAAGGCTGGAGGGAGTGGTGAGAAAGAGGACAAGATATGAATCTTTCTGACATTTATCTGCCAGAGCTCCGCAAAGTCACCTGAGTACATTTGATAAATGAGAAGAGTTGCATCAGAAGTTATGCCTACAACTCTGTGTGTGCCTACAAGTGTGAAGTTTTTCATGTTTGGACAACAGGGGCCCTTCGTAGTGCTGTAGGCACTTTCAAGAGTTCCAAATCCTGGAGTAAATAGTAAAATGGGACTAAGTTAGGACTGGGGTTACATGACAATAGAAAGACAGGATTTCCATAGCCATCAGTCCAACCACTCCAACTTGGTGACCAGCAACATCCACTTAGCTCCTCCCTGTTTCAAAGCAAGAGCGAGCCCTCTCTGTCTGTCTTCAGTCTCTGACACCCTACAGTGTCGTCACCTCCTCCTCTTCACATCATTGACTCTCCACTAGTTTAAAAGCACATTGGCCCACCCCCCCCCCCCGAAATGATCCATTATCTAGCAGCAGTTATTCTAGATGGCTGTGCCCTCCAGAGACACCGTGCCAGCGCAGGCCTGGGAGAAGAGGGCTGGCTGCTTCACTTTCTGTGGATGGTTGCTAGGCTAGTTTTTGTACTTTGGATCAGTGGGTCCTTTATAGGCAGCTGGCACAGCCTGACTCCTTTACCTCCTTCCCCTCTCTCTTGGGTGTGTGTGCCTTTGGTGTGTGTGTGTGTGTGACTAGTTCCCCTCTCTCAGGATGTGTGTGCCTTTGGTGTGTGTGTGTGAGTCTGACTGGTCCCCCTCACTAGGTTTGTGTGTAAGTTTGTGTGTGTGTGAGAGAGAGAGTGTGTGTGTGTAGGTGTGTGTGTGTGTCTGACTGGTCCCCCTCACTTGGTTTGTGTGTAGGTGTGTGTGTGTGTGTGTGTGAGAGAGTGTGTGTGTGAGAGAGTGTGACTGGTTCCCCTCTCACAGGATGCTGTGTAGACTTCCAATGCTGCATCCAGCCTAAATGCCAAAGGAACAGACGTCCTCTCTTCCTCTGTGCATGTGAGGGTGTGTGTGAGCGAGCATGAGCAGGTTAACAGGCTAGTACCCGAGGGCCTCCCATTTTTCTTTTCTCTCTCTCCTTTCTCTCCCCCCCTTATCTCTCTATCTCCCTCCCTCCCTATTCCCTTTCTGACCCAAATCAAACTGTCTAAACCATAATTGGAAATGAGGAGCTACATTTACCTTACGAGTCATATATCTGTGAACTTATTCTCTGCTGGGAAATCTGCACCATTATGCCCCCCTTACTAAATCAAAGGCAGGGATTCCTAACCTGCAGCTAGTCGTTCGGGCTGATCTCAGGGCAGGTGGAGGGTTGCTCTGTCACAGATATTTCAAAGGCTTCGCTCGAGGGCACCTCTCCACTGCTCCTGAGACACGAGCAGACAAAATGTCGCTTACCAGCAACAATACTTCACTGCTTTATGAAACATATTTACAGACATCCCAAGTCTCCCAGAAGTTCCGTGAGTCTCCTGCATTTCAATAGCGGCTCCCAGACATTTAGTCATTTACATTTAGTCATTTAGCAGACGCTCTTATCCAGAGCGACTTACAGTAGGTACAGGGACATACAGCAGATGCCCTCAAATGCTATACAATCTCCCGGAATTCTGGGATTTTGTATTAAGAGCGAGCACGAGACTGTGCAATGGTCATTTATGGTCGAAACAGGTGCATATCGCGCGTCCTGATTACGTCCCGGGGACGGGGGGCGTGTACGTGTTGAGGGGGAGCATCATGCGTGCGGATTGCATCCCCGGGGGTGGGGGGGGGGGGGGGAGAAGCCACCTCCCGGAAATGAGTCTCTGCAGGTTTGGATGTCTGTATTTAGGGCGAAAAGAATACCACACCCTGTTTTTATCCCTGGCAACGGTAAACAGTCTGCTTGTAGGTGGTTTGGAATAAAAGAATGAAAGCTGTAAAACATCCAAATCCATCAAATATTGTGTGTCAGCCTCATCACACAACACTGAAGGGATTGTTTTGGTACTGCATTTTCCTGTAATTCTGTCTTAAAAGGACCCTCTGTGGAAACACAGTGGGTTCTGTAGCTCTGCAGCTTTCCCTTCTGACACCTACAGGTACGATGTTAACATCATTTAAATGCAGTAGCTCAGAGTTGTCCTCAGGTCATCTCGCTGCCAGGAAAACAGTCAAAGGGGGAAACACTTATCTGTGCTAGCGTGCTGTACAGCTGCATGTGCTAGCATGCTGTACAGCTGCATGTGCTAGCATGCTGTACAGCTGAATGTGCTAGCATGCTGTACCGCTGCATGTGCTAGCGTGCTGTACAGCTGCATATGCTAGCGTGCTATACAGCTGCATGTGCTAGCGTGCTATACAGCTGCATGTGCTAGCGTGCTGTACAGCTAGCTATATATGCTTCCCCCCTCCCCCCCTTAACACACGCACACCCACACACAGACGCACTCATGCACACACAGACTCATGCACACACACACTAATGCACACCCTCTCACACATACACACACTCACACAATCTTTCCCGTCACCTCCAGGGTAATCCTGTCCACACCTGCAGACGGACTGCCTCCATGGATAGATCGATGGCAGGGAGTCCTTGAAACCAAACCCACAAGGTCAGGGAGCTCTCTCTCTCTCTCTCTCTCTCTCTCTCTCTCTCTC
Source organism: Osmerus eperlanus (assembly GCF_963692335.1). Taxonomy (NCBI): domain Eukaryota; kingdom Metazoa; phylum Chordata; class Actinopteri; order Osmeriformes; family Osmeridae; genus Osmerus; species Osmerus eperlanus. The sequence continues at coordinate 3,348,364 of NC_085027.1, forward strand.
TCTCTCTCTCTCTCTCTCTCTCTCTCTCTCTCTCTCTCTCTCTCTCTCTCTCTCTCTCTCTCTCTCTCTCTCTCTCTCTCTCTCTCTCTCTCTCTCTCTCTGTGTATGTGTGTTTGTATGTGTGATCGTGCACGTCGGTGTGTGTGTGTGTGTGCAGCGTGGTGCCAAGAACAGCAGACACAACCTTTTCACACACACTGCAGTCCTTTCTTCCTTCCAGGCTCCACACACACGCCTTTCCCATGGGGCCTCCTCGGGGAGCCCCGGGTCATCCTCCCTGCTGTAGTCCACCCGGGTCATCCTCCCTGCTGTAGTCCACCCCGGGTCATCCTCCCTGCTGTAGTCCACCCCGGGTCATCCTCCCTGCTGTAGTCCACCCTGGGAGAGTCAAGCCGTCTCCCACAGAAGACCCTGGCGTCTCCCGGGCCAAAGATCCAAAATAAACTAGTACAGTTCTGACCTGTCTGGCATCTTCTCATAACCTTTTACTAGCAGCGTTGCATATCCTCTTGAGTTCCACCTAACAAAAGAATACTTTTCATTTGGAAATATATCAAACAAAGGATTGTTTTGTGTTGGATGAAAATAAAGAAGTTGACTAATTGGCATACAGTGAATTAAGTGGTAGCATTTTTCTTTACAGGTGGAACATAGTAGGTCTTTCATCTTTACTATGAACATGAAAGACTGTTTCTTTTATCTTTAGTCAAAACTGAGTGGGAACACCCACAGATGAAGCATACGCCTGAATAATAAAAAAGCTAATGTATTCAAAATTCCCCTTAGTAATATAACCTTTTTATATTCCGACGGCTGAAAAAATTGCATATTTGTATGCACATACCCATAAACACATTCGCAGTGTGTGATGAATTATTTGCTAATTCAACTTCTCTTTATATTGCCTGCATCCTGAGCCCTAAATATTCAGTCCGGAAAATGGCTTTCCAGCATCATTGGTATACAAGTCTCGTCACAATGTATATTCTTGCTATGTGAAATTATTCTATGTTCCCTCCCTCAGCACCTTCACTGCCTAAAAGCACAGGATATCAGAGGCTGTGTTTGGGAAAATGGGATTATCAGGTTTGCATACGTGATGTGGTTTGCATCTAAATCGACTCTTAACATTATGCCATCTTAGCTTCTCAACAGTACAGATACACAATGCTGTGTATTGATAGGTAACTAATTTGATTCTGCTTTCATTAAAAATGCATTTGAAATGACTGAATCAAATTATGAGTGTGCTGTGTCATTTACAGACAACGTTCGACGATCCATTAAATCACAATCTGCAATTAATGTCTATCAAACCAACAAAGCGGCGTAAACCAAAATCCAATGGCGCTGTACGGTTGAACACATCAGTGCAGCGACATACAACGTCATCCAAAACATGGAGACCGCGTGGAACGCAGATCAAGTAACGCAGCTCCTATTAAGCCGTCACAGCACTGGGGTGTCTGGAAGTCTGGATGCTTCTTACAATCATCAACCTCTTCCTCCTTTCCAGGAAGCAGCCCATCAGATCTGTTTACAAGAGCGTAATGATGATCAGTGTAATTGACTAATAGGGATTTCTTCATTGCATTACAGTCTCACTCGACCCTATCCAGATCTAATAAAAGGCCTATAGATGCAGCAGTAAACATGCTCCTGGATCCCACGTGTTCTGTGACGCAGCGCAGCGGGGCAGGGCTCAGTAACAAGCCCTGATGATGGAGATCATTATGGGTGCACTGTGGGTAGCTACTCTGTCGCACACTCTCTCCTTCTCCACCGCTCCTCTTCCTCTCTTATCGTCTTCTGACACAATGCGGTGGGTTTGATGGATGGGGGGGAGAGAGATAGGCAGGTAGGGCAGACAGATGTCTGGAGAGTGCCTCTCCTGCCTCCCCCTAGCCCGGCGTGTGTCGAGGGGGTCCAGGGAGACCATCTGCCTCCACCAGCAGCTTCCTGGGGTTCATCTCCACATGAGGCAGGCGCTGACCTCCACAGCCCACCTGGCTCTGGCCCAGAGCCCCAGCCCAGAGCCCCAGCCCCATCCACGCCCCAGTCTGCAGCCTCCATCCCCGGGCTCCCTGCCCTGGGCACAGGGCCCCTGCTCCACACAGCCCCAGGCCACCTGCCATCCACCTGCTCTCCTCACCCCCTACTGTCCTCTCACTGCCCTCTGCAGACCCCTACACCACCCTCCGCTCCCTGCCTCTCCCTGCCTCTCCCTGCTGCTCCCTGCCTCTCCCTGCCTCTCCCGTCTCCAGCCCACAGCCTCCCTCTCCTGTTGTGTCGCGCCAAGTTCAACACGCCGCCACTCGGACGCCACAGCGGCCTCCACAGCGGCCTCCACAGCGGCCTCCACAGCGGCCTCCACAGCGGCCTCCAGCGAGGAGTTGCCGTTCGACGCCGTGGGGCGGCTGATCGCGAGCTCCCTCTTTGTGACCTCCTCCGCTGGGTTGAGCACCACACACGCACAGGCAATTAAAACCTGGCTACTGACGCCAAAGACGAAATGCTCTGTGGCAGATTCTTCTCGCTGCTAGTTGCGACGCGGACGCGAGGTGCTGGAACCAGATGAGTGTTTTCTGGAGCTGAGCGACGGGTCCCGTCCTGGGGGAGTTCGACTAAAGCCCACGTGAATAAGAACCAAAACACACACAAGACGAGAACGATGAAACAGGAAAACTTCAGAGCTGGCAGCAGCCCTCACACAAACTCCTTCATCTGACGACACTGAGGAGAGGGACAGAGTAAGGAGGAGGAGGGGGGATGGAGAGATTGAAGAACCAGGACGGGTGAGAGAAAGGGTTTTATCGGTGCGTGCAGGCCCGCTCTCTCTCCCCCCACGTCCACACACGCACACAGGGTCCGGAGGAGCTCGGCGTGTCGAGGTAGCCGCAGAAGGAGACGAGGAGAAGGAGGTGATGACAGAAGCAGGAGTCATTACAGGCACGCTGAGAGGACCATCCACCCACCTACCTCCACCTGCCTCCCCGCCCTTCTCTTTCCCTCGTCTCTCTCCCTCC
>NC_085027.1:3351589-3490805 GCF_963692335.1 Osmerus eperlanus
GATGGGTGTGAGGTGTAGCATGGTTGTGTTTATAGTCACCTACAGGCTATGGTCCTAGGTCAATGTTGTGATTAGGCGTTAGGAATATGGCGTGAGGCTGATCTGATTGGCTCGTTCCTCCCAAACCTCAATTAAATCTAACTTAATTTAAAATCTGTAATATGTAACGCAATGCTGGGATGAGTAGTTAGGAATAAATACGTTGATAAATGACCTCCCAAAAAATAGAAAAAGTTATTTTTAAACATCATAATAAATAGAAAACGTCACCTCCACGCTTGGTAAAATGTGTTCCTCCACTATTTGCTGTGTGGTACCGGTCGCTCTGTGTGTGTGTGTGTGTGTGTGTGTGTGTGTGTGTGTGTGAGAGAGAGAGAGAGAGAGAGAGAGAGAGGGTCCCCTGTGCCTTGTGAACAGACATGGCCCAGGCTGTGTGGAGACTGGAGCTGTGGCTGATCTCTGTAATTACGTTATCAGTCAGGGCCGGCGGTAAATACTGCACCCAACGCATCAGACTCAGCCAGACACACTCACACAAACACACCAGCCAAGCACACACAGCAACACACAGGGACACCGGTTCAGTCAACATTAATCCCAATCCATTTCTACCCTGTGATTGATGCTGTTGTGATCAATACAGCATATTTGGTACCAGTTCTTATTTACTGCCTGTACGCCTTGCAAGGTTTTTGAGATGGAGAAGGGTGAGGGAGAGAAAGAGAAATAAACAAAGACAAAAGAAATGCCCAATTCTTTTCAAATCTAGACATTTTATTCAAACAAATGCACATCTAAAACGGTGAGGTTTTGGAGCTTTGTAGTTAAGGATAAAAAGACCCAGAAGAGAGACTGTGTGTGAAGGTGAGATGAGATAAAACAGGAGACACAAGTTCTACCTCCCTCTCTGACACACACACACACACACGCACGCACAGCTACAGGTAATTCTTTGAGGCCCCACCAGCTGCTTGGTTTGGAGCTGTTTACTTGAACTGTACATATGGAATATGGGAAATGGCCGTCTCAGCCATGCTGAAATACGAGGAACTTCAGCTTCAGATAAATAAACAGGCCTGGGGCCAAGTTCACGTTTGTTTTTAGAGGACACCCAGCCTGAACTCGCTCAGCAATAACAACGCTTTCATGAGAATAACTGTCAATATTTTCAAGTCATCCATAGAATACCAAACAAGGAGAGAGTCATAGGATATCACAACATTCCATCCATTCAGTTTTTGTAGTATTGGTCAAGTATTCAGTCCTGAGCTAAATAAACGTATCATTTCTGCTGTAGTACAGTGGGTACCCATTCATGAGTTGCCCTTCAGGCTACATAATAAACCCCTTTATCGTACACAACAGAATGCAAAGCTTCTGAAAGAACATTTTACCATATATAGATAACAATTACCACCCTCCAAGTCAGTCTGTGAGTTCTCAACGTAGCCGTAATATAAGGTTATTTCATCTATTAGCCGTTTGTCTCTACTCAGTGCCACCTTAAGTAATGATCACTGTGAAAACTATATAATTAGCCTGGAGTGTCTGTACTCTTCCAGTCAGTGTGAGTGTGTACTGGGAAGGTATTTAGAGTAACTGGGATACTGGTGGTGTCTAAATCTGTGTGTGTGTGGGTGTGTGTGTGTGGTGGGAGGGAGATGCCTTTCAGCTGTGCTGGCCCCTGAAATGGCAGAGTAATTACTATGTGAGCGACCCTGTCCTATTCTGTCCCGCGGTAATTGTGGTTGTCAGCATATCTCCCATTAGCTTCTGATAAGGAACCACACTGTGTTCCTCAGTGACTGATGTCACTTTCAGAGAGCTCAGTGTATCACAGTGGAATCTCTTTTCTGCTATTGCTTTGATGACCTTCTTTTAGATTCTGGTGATTTATCACAAAACCCGCCTTTGTTGTCAACAACGACAACAGACCAGAGCCTGATACACTGGAAGTACTGTGCTGTATTCTGCTAAGACTGTGATAAAATGTGTTTTTATGAGTGTGTGGTTCTGTGTGACAGTAAGCATGAGTGTGTCCGCATGTGTACACCTGCCTGACTGAGTTTGTGCGTATGTGTCTATGAGCCTTCTGTCTTTATTACCTTACACAACACTTTGTGAAACCTTTCCTGAGTCAGTCCTGGGCACGGCTGTGTGTGTGTGTGTGTGTGTGTGTGTGTGTGTGTGTGTGTGTGTGTGTGTGTGTGAGGGTGGTTCTGTGTGACAGTAAGCGTGAGTGTGTCCGCATGTGTACACCTGCCTGACTGAGTTTGTGCGTATGTGTCTATGAGCCTTCTGTCTTTATTTCCTTTCACAACACTTTGTGAAACCCTTCCTGAGTCAGTCCTGGGCACGGCTGTGTGTGTGTGTGTGTGTGTGTGTGTGTGTGTGTGTGTGTGTGTGTGTGTGTGTGTGTGTGTGTGTGTGTGTGTGTGTGTGTGTGTGTGTGTGTGTGTGTGTGTGTGTGTGTGTGTGTGGGTTGCCCTCAACAATCAAGAAATGTCAGCTTTATGCGGTGCTCCTCCATCACTTCATCAGGGGAGGGCTAACAGCAAAATGTACCATTAAACCTTAAGATTACATAAAAGCCTTACATAAGGCCTGTACCTGGCTAAAAATACAGACCCCATTGGTCCGGCACCTATATATAGGCCTGTGAATTATTCAATAAGAATATTACAAACAAACAAAAAGATGCACATTTACGCAACAATCCCCAGCATCAACAAGGAGACTCATCCCATCATGAGCATTCAGGGTCACACGCATCAAGTCTGCACAGACGTTACCTACCAGACTTCTGGAGGTAAACAAAGATAAAGTTACGGCTGGGGTTTGAACACACACTGGGAGAAACAGAGAATGGCAGATTGACATCTTTGTTTTGGAGTCATGTGCAAGTGTCTGCATAAATATTGTATCATATCCGGATATAAGAATGCCCGTAACCAATGTCCTTCCCGACGAAACCACTGATAAAAACCGAGGCTCGTTCCTTTTGACGGTGAGTGGAAGAGACAATAACAGAAGGAGATATGTGTTCTAAAAGTAACTGCTTGACCTTGCAGAACGCAGAGAACTACTCTGCTTTTGGCATTTTCTCAGCGTGAGCTCTCCATCTTTATTCAGACGTGACTCTACCCACAGGCCCCTTCGCTTCACATCTCCACACCACAGACACACACACACAAACATGCCCACACACACACACATACACAAACAAACATGCCCACACACACACACTCACACACACAAACAGGAGAAAAGCTCCCCTTTCCCAACCTGCATGTTAACGGATCCCTGTATGGAGGACTGCCAGGTGGGAATGAAGCCCCTGCAGCCACCGGTGGAACAGAAGCAGACACAGGCCTGGCTCTGACAGTCTTCCCATTCTGGAAGGGCTCTGCCTGGGCCGAGAGAGACAGAGCAGACCCCTTGCCCGGAGGTCTACAGCCAGACTAATATAACTGGGTGGTTGGCCATCTAACAGGATTTTCCCCTTGACAATGGCATTATTTTAGCATTCGTATAGCACCGTTTCATTCCTCGGGGATGGTTTGGTCAGTTTAGGACTTGGGAAGGAGCTGATCCCAGATCTGATTCATTGAGGGATGCTGTAACCAGAGGGGTGTAGATTTGTGTCAGCCATGTTGGCCTGACCTCAAAGCCCTCTCTCTGGACCCTGAAGAGCCTTTTTGTCAGAGTGCGTGTGCGTGTGTGTGTCTGTGTGCGTGTGTATGAGTGTAAGAATCATGGCAATGGTTTGGAACTGAGACCATGGACATGTAGATTTCCTTTTGATCTCTCTCTGTGGTGGTGCAAATGAGCCATCCGGGGAAGCGCCCCAAAACATGCTAAACTAGGTTAGCTTCTGGTCCCACACAAGTGGTTCTGGGCTGTTTTGAACGGTGCATCTGTTTAGTAAATATATTAAAAACCTGATCATCAGTAATTCAATTTCTAGTATTGACGCAGAAAACTTAAATAACAGGAAAGTATAGACTAATAATAGTTCTAATAATTCAAACGTTATGCATGTGGTAGCTAATTTAGAAGACAGTTGTGGGTGCGAGATTTATGCTGCCAAGCAGTGAATCATAACCAACATATTTCAACGCACAACATTCTCAAAACATGCTAAACTTGAAAAGGAGACACAAAAGGGTTGTGGGAACATGTCAGGAAGCATAATGGTTAACAGAAAGGGCATTTCTACAGACCAGAGCATCTGGCTCCTATCAACAGGATGGATGGATTGAGCCAGGGCTCACAGTGGTTTGCTACACTACCACATCAGCTAACAACACACACTCACACATGTATAAACACACACACCTCCTCCACTGAATGACTCATTCTGCACAGGAAAGGAAGTGGTGTGGTTATGACATGCATAAAAGTGGATAAGGGTTTTATAGGGTTTGCGGACCCAAACCCTAAACCCATGTCTCAGACATACCCCCACCTCCATCTCCCACCCCTCCCCACCTCCACCTCCATCTCCCTCCCCACCTCCACCTCCCACCCCTCCCCACCTCCATCTCCCACCCCTCCATCTCCCACCCCTCCCCACCTCCATCTCCATCTCCCACCCCTCCCCACCTCCATCTCCCACCCCTCCCCATCTCCATCTCCCACCCCTCCCCACCTCCCACCCCTCCTACCTTTCAAGATAAATCGATGCCCCTGGCCTTGAAGCTATTTCTCCACCCATCTTTATCCACTCTGTCTGAAAAATAAAACTCTATATCTTATTTCTTTCCAGACAGTTTTTACAACGGATAAAAATCATATCATGCGTATCAAATCATTCAGAAAACCTATTTGTTTGTATTTGGATTAGTTCCTCACACAGATGCTGATCCTCTCACCTGTCATATCCTCAAGTGTGGGTGAATGCCTCTCTACCCTGATTCCCCGTTGCTTACTCTCCCATCCTGTCTCCTGCTTCAACCCTGGGAAGCTCCCTAATCCACTAGCCTCTCTTCCAACACAAAGCTACCCTCAAGGGCTCCTCCACACCACTGACATCCACATCGAGGCCATTACCCAGAAGAACACACACACACACACCATAAACACAAACACACACACACACATGGAGACCCTTGAGCCAGAGGGAGGGATCAGAAGAGGATAGCAGGGGTGAGTCACTAAGCATCAGGAAAAGTGAGAGAGAACAGAGAAGAGAGGGGAGGAAAACCATCCGTTCTATTTATCTAACCGCTTCGCAGCGAAACATGCCGGCTCTCACAGTCAGGCAAAACCTTCACAGTAAGACATGAAAGTGGGGTAGAAACTTCAGTCTACCCTTCACAACAGAGATATGTCAGACTCAAAGCCACACACATACATTCTCTCTCTCTCTCTCTCTCACACACACACAAAAACACTCTAAACCACCAATAAGAAAGCAACCAGCTTCAACTCTTATAATTGTATCATCAAAAAACCTTTCTCACAAGTCACTTCCTGGTTGTTATAAATAGCACTCTGTTACCATGATGAAGTCCTGAGAACCCTCTGTGTGTGTGTGTGTGTGTGTGTGTGTGTGTGTGTGCGTGTGTGTGTGTGTGTGTGCGTGCGTGTGGGGGGCAGGAAGCCGGCTGATGTCCCCCCCCTACATGCCGTTCTGCGCTCAGATTTACCGTTTCCCACAACTCCTAAGGCTGTTATTAGCATATGGTTTCCTGATCTGAGATGTATGCCAACGGGGAGTGTGGCAGACATGCTGATGGAAACGTTAGCTGGTGGAATGAGCTGAGATCCGACCAACAGTCACTGGAGGAGCTGTGGTGCGATGTGGCCCGTAGAGCAACTCCGTGAACAACCAGATGGCCTTAGCTACAACTTCCTGACCTCTTGTAAAACAGACACACACACGCGCACACACACACACGCAGCAAAACCCAACCCCCCAAAAGAGTACAAAAAAACCCTCAATGGGGTAGAAAAACAACTGTGTGACTTGCAGAACAGCAGATTCCCATACATCGAGTGTGCCACAGCATGTGTGTGTGCGAGGGAGGTTGAGTTCAGCCCTTCTATAGAGCGAGAGCAAACAGTCCATAATGGGGCCCATCCATTCTCCCATTTCAATGTAAATGAGCCTGACTCTGTTAGGGGGTTAAAGAACTCTCTAGGGGCTGGCGGCCAGCGTCCGTCGTAGAACTGTTGGGGTCACAAATACACACACACACGCACGCACACACACCCGCGCGTACACACACACACAGACTCTCTAAAAGAGAGCGAGGGGCCCAGATAAAGAGCTCAGAGACCCTGTCAGGGTGTCAGCTCCCATTAGGAAGAGGGCTGTTGTGTGTGTGTGCAGGCAGGCAGGCAGGCGTACTGCTCTCTGAGTTTCAATCAGCGCGCACGCACACACACACACACACATCCTTCCATAGTTGCCCCGCCTGGTTGACATGCTGTTTCAGACAAGACACACAAAAGACAACGGAACCCGCCTGAAAAGACAAACATTTCCTACATCTCACACAGAAAAACAAAAAACAAAACAAGCAGTAAATGATTTTAGATGAGTAGTGGTTGCCATGTGGGATGCTTTTTTTCTACACGTGCTTCCCCAAACTTCTGCTCAATTTCACTCAAGTGCACAAAAATACCACAGTAACAGTATGGATCAAATGGGCTTGTGAGAGTAACCGGAACATAATTCAAAAGGAAAAAATTGGGTTGCAATTTCTATCACACTTTCAATTTTGCATAATAGTTTTGATTGCTGAGGTTGCTGAGTAGAGGTAATAGTGAAGAAACAGACCACAGCTAGCTAGAGAGAGATTAATGTTTTTATTCAAAGAACCTGACTTGATATCATTATCAGGAATTCTTCAATTTTTTCTCCTCTAGTGAGTTTTTCTGGGAGTTTTTCCTTGTCTTCCTTGAGGGTTAGAGGTTGGTTGAGGGGCAGTTCTATGGGCGTACGTAAAGCCACATGCTTGCGTGTAAAAAGGGCTATACAAATAGGGAGTCAGGTGGCTGAGCGGTGAGGGAATCGGGCTAGTAATCAGAAGGTTGCCAGTTCGATTTCCGGCCGTGCCAAATGATGTTGTGTTCTTGGGCAAGGCACTTCACCCTACTTGCCTCGGGGGGAATGTCCCTGTACTTACTGTAAGTCGCTCTGGATAAGAGCATCTGGTAAATGACAATGTAATGTAAATACATTTTGATTTGAATTATCTTGATATGGCCATTTCGCACACAAGAGACAGCCAGGTTTGCACATCGACTCGAAGATGTGCACAAAACACAGACTAAAGCCACCGTCAATATAATGTGTCTTACCTTGTTATCCCGTCTCTGCAACGACTCACTACCAACCCTGTAGAGAAAAGATAAAAAATCCGAAGTAGAAGTAAGACTTGCTGCCAAATCATACCCAACGCACTTATAACTAAACACAAACAAATAACTTCCAAACGCATTGAAACTAAGATTTATAGACCTCTTTGGAATGCTAGGATTTTAACACGTAATTCATTTGTGACGCAATAAACATACTGATTTATCTTAATTTCTCGGATAAACTAGAGTGCGTCATCGGCGTCCGATTTTCAGGTTCCAAAGATGAGAACAGATGTAGAGCAACCACTAGGCCCTGAATAGTACTGGCACAGAAGGCCCCTATTGGCCTTTTCAATATAACCAATACATTGCTGTCATATTTGAAATACGTTTATCATCATATTTTTACATTAGCGTGGGAGCCGAATCGATAGCTAGCATTCTTGCGGATAGCTTGCTAGCGGCTAGCTTGCTATTGACTTGGCTTGCTTCTTTCCTTGTTACGAAGCACATAAAGAGTGATATAGCTAGCTTGCTAATTGCCATGCTTCAAGTCACTCTTTCCTTCTCTTGTTGTTGAGAAATTGCAGTTTTGAACACATTTCTTTAATTACCTCGTGTCATGACTTCAGCAGAAGGCTATGTTTCACTGTTCACCTGCCAAACGAGCAGCTTTAGTGTAGCTCACTCTGTCGGCCATGCGCGTGGTCGCAGCAAATGCGAAATCGCGCTTTTCATCAAAATCTTATTGGAAATTAATTTACTTAAACATGCCGACTGTAATCCCTTCAAATAATCGATTTATTTTAATAATGTAACTGTAATATGACTGGGCCTATGTCAATTGTAACTGAATAGTTGCAGGGATGCCAACTTTTCAAATAACCTTGGAGTGAGATTTGGTGGGGCCAACCAAAATGTTGCTGCTTACAATGCAACCCCCCTCCCCTCTCTTCTCATCTATGAAACATAAACAACTAAATGCACGACGATGACGCACTAGTTTATCCGAGAAATTAAGATGAATGTTTATTGCGTCACAAATGAATTACGTGTTAAAATCCTAGCATTCCAAAGAGGTCTATAAATCTTCGTTTCAATGCGTTTGGAAGTTATTTGTTTGTGTTTAGTTATAAGGGCGATGGGTATGATTTGGCAGCCACCCTCCTAATGGGACTGTTTAAAAATAAATGTCAAAGTGGATTCCTATTTTTTCTCTGGGATCTGAGGGGAGAGGTCCGGTCTGAGGCAAGCAATACTTTGGTATCCCATGTTGCAATGTTTTTTCGTCTAGAATGTTTTCGACTCCAATGTTGTTTGGTTCGGATATATAAATATATATATATCGAAAAAGGTTTCGAAAGGTAAAAAAAACTTTTTTCACACACGACACAAAGTGTATTTTTCTATCGAAAACTTTTTTCCAAAACTTTTTCGAAAATATTTTTTTTCGAATGGTGAAATTCATATCCTACATTTACATTTAGTCATTTAGCAGATGCTCTTATCCAGAGCGACTTACAGTAAGTACAGGGACATTCCCATCATATTTTTTTGGCTGAATTATTTTCGGCAATATGGCATTTGTTGTTTTAGATTAGTTTATTTATCATCACATAATTGTATTTGTAAGAGTAATATATGTATATACACAAAACATTTTATGTAATCAGATATTTTGAAACACAACACATTGTTACTGCAGTCAGCCAACAACAATTTGCAATTTACTGAAATTGCTACTAGCCAGCTGTTGTTCCATGTTGGTCCACTTGACATCCATTGCCCAATTTCCTTTCCGTTCTTCATTTTCTATCCTTCAATCTGTCTCACAAATTTGTGGGGGAGTCACAGCTGCGACCAACCCAGAGAGCGGCTCTGGTTTAGGGGATCTCCAGCAACCACAGTCTCTACTCATCAGCTACTCACATCATGACTCCTCTCAGGCCTCAAACTGATCCTACTGTCTGCTTTAAATCTTTCTACCACAGCCAAGACCCCCAGGGTAAAGGTTCAGAGTCACAAACATACACACACTTATACATACTCTCTCAAACACACACACACACACAAACACACACACACACACACAAACACACACACACAAACACACACACAAACACAGGCTTCTCATTACAGAGTTCACTTGTCAGCCATGTGGGTTCCTGGGGATTGGTTATGCCTCACCTAGTTGGTCTGCATGTACAAGCAGGCCCATACCCCCACGCACACACACGTAAAAACTTGCACACACCAAACACGGCACACCCACTCTTGCACACAAACACACAGCTCATTACAGAGTTACAGCTGACTTTACATGTATACACAGGCTAAGAACCCAGCCCTTCATGTGGCACGCTCATTGACTAATCATTATTTCTGCCTTCTCCCAGGGAAGGAAGGCAGGTAGAGATACACCCCAACCAGGAGCTACAGCTGGAGAGAGAATCAAAGTTTCATGTTGCCTCATAATCAAATGTGAAGCCGAGTTATATAGTTTCTGAAAGTGTTTTTCTTTCCTGAATATCTGGCTGCGATGATCAAAGACACTGCAGTACACAGCTGGCGAATACTCAAATAAAATCCCAAAATATCTTTTTTCAAATAGCTGGTGATTAGAAAACAAGATGCCAGCGTGGGTTTAAATCACACTGTTCACTCTGTCACAGTGGAGCGAGAACAGGGGAGAGGGAAATGGATAGGGAGAACACATCCTACTGCTGAGGACTTTGACACATTTAGGATGCTACAGTGACATTACAAAACACACAAACACACACACACTTCTTGATTTGATTAAACCCAACAAGTGGATGGGCTCTCATCAGCACGTATTCTCCTTTATCTTCTTTTATTTTTTCTCTTTTTTCTCCTATTCTCTTTCCCTCCCTCCCTCCCTCTTTCTCTCTCTCTTCCTCTCAGTTTCCCTCCTTCCCTCCATTTTCCCCACCGTCCCTCTGCAGTACCTCTCTCCTCTGCTCATCTCAAATCTAGGCTCACACAAAGCCTGCTGTTGCCCCTGCTTGGCTCCGACAACAAGGACAGGCCAGCATAAAGGCTCCCATTCAGTCCTGCTCACAACAAGTGCAAGGCCAACACTGAAAGAGACAAGTCAGCAACATTTACCTCTCAGAGAAATGAGAAAGCATGGAGCGTTAGAAAGAGAAACCCATTCACCCACCAGCAGCTCTGCTTGCGAGGCAGGTAATTGTTGAGAGCTCATATCGAGGACTGCTCTCTCACTCCCATATCTCCATACTGGCGATGATGCAGAATCCATCCACACCATGGTGCCCTGACAATAGCTCCTTGTTCGGCAGCCCGCCATTCAGAAGAATACACATACAAAACCTCATCTAAGGGTATTATGCAAGGGAATGCTAGTGAGCAGAGGCCATTTTCAGCTAATATCCAGGAGATGAATCCAAACAATACGACAATAGTTTGAGAGAAAGGAACAGCGACATATACTCGTGAAGGCAGATGGACAGACTCAGAGATGTATAGACAGATACAGTAGGGGTGGGGGGGAAATCGATTCACATTTGAATCGCGATTCAGTCTGATAGCAATTCAGATCGATTCACAAATGGTTGTGAATCGATTTTTTTTTTGTTATGTTTTTTTTTGTTTGTTGATTTTTTTCAAAACATCTCGGAAAAATCGTTAATCGATTTTTAATCGAATCATGACCCCAAGAATCGAATCGTGAGGTACCAAAAGATTCCCGCCCCTAAGATACAACATCTATGAGGACAGATTTAAAGACGCTGAGACAATGATATCTGATGTAATGTATCTGTGATGAGGGCGGGGCTCACTGGTTGGGTGTCTTAGTTTCTGCTATCCATTACTGCTGCTGTAATCTGTGGTGAACTGGACTACTTTGACTACGACAGGGCCACTATACGACAATGGGAGATAATATTAACACCCTGAAGCCAGAGAAACACGACACACGTACAGTACATTTACACGCACGCACACAACTTCTCTCTCCCTCTGTCTCAGTCAGTCACACACACACACCACACACACACTTTGTTTCTCGTACTTCTTCAATTCGTTTCTCGTATTCTTCATCTACTACATATTAATTGCAGTCTTTTGCCCCCTTACTCATCAAAATCCGAAAATAAATGACATAATATATTGCTGGGTTGTTGTAATTGAGGAGGTAGCCTAATTTCGAGGTCTTGGCTGGGGATGAGGGGAGGGCTGCAGGGAAAGACTGTAGTTAAGATGAAGGATGAGAAACAGAGGGAGAGAGAAGGGAAGACTTTATTTAATATGCAGGATACCACTTGTGTCTTGCCTCAGGTATAGCAGAGCAGAAACACAGAACTAAGCTACTTCATTGCTTTCTCCGACAGGAAAAGTGCAGAAGAAGGGTTTTCCCTGAAATGAAAGTAATTAATTATCATACTCACACTTTATAGTCATCAGCATCTAAGTGTAAAGCAAGAAAATAGAACTGGATATTACAGTCTGTAGTTTAACTCAACATTTTACAACTGTCTGGTATTGTTAATGATTGATTGTCAGATGAATGGTGTTGCAGGTCAAGGGGTCAAGTGTTGCCCAGTTGTTTTGACTTTCAAACTCTCTGCTTCCTCTCTCTTAATCTCCTCTGGCTTCAGTGGGGATAATGGTCTCTGTGTTTGAGTGTACATGTGTGTGTGGGTGCGTGTGAATGTGTTTGTGTGTGTGTCTGTAGAGTGGTTGTTGAAGTTAGACAATTCTGTCCAGGGAAATTAGAGAGGTTTGCATCATTTCAATCTAATTTACCTGTGGGGAAACGCATATCTCTCCTGATGGTGCCCGGCAGATGGCATCCAGCACTCTTTGAGAAATCTATGGAAATATTTATCTGGTGCAACCTGGAGGAGAAATCAATGCTGTAAAAATACAGCACTTAATAGAGTCCCATTAAACTCAATGGAGAGACTGTTGAGATGGGCTCTGTGCTGCTGGGAGACCACTGGGTTTTTACCAGCCTACAATTCGGGCTGGCTCCATTTTAAGCAAGTCCTGACAACTGCTTCTCAAATGACATCCGATAGCTCGTCTCGGTTAGAAAGACACTTGTGGGGTTGGGGGGGGGGGTGATGTGGTGGTGAAGAGGGGTCAGACGACAAGACGGCACATCTCAATTCCCCTGTAGTGTCTCTGGGATACTATTTCACGTTCTAGTAACCTCAGCCCAAACATTAGCAAGTCACACAAACACATTCTTTCGGATGGAACACACTGAGCTTGAGCAGAACCAGGGCCACGCCTGCTTTGCATCTATCTTCAGGTATCTGATGGTGCCGATGCATGTTGGAGACGGTCAAAGCCTCAAGTGGAGGCGGCAGGAAAACACAGGAGTGTATTTTTAACCCAGGAGCGGAGGTGTGTGCACGCACGTCCGTGTCTGACAGGGAGATTTCCCTGTTGGAAAGGCTTAATTGGGGCTGAGGTTAGGGAGACCTGCTGCAGCTTGTCGGCATGTTGACCTGGGGAGACAGGATTACCCTCCCCAGCTGCTCTCACTGTCCGCTGTTACGACCATTATTAAAGGGACAGGTGTCAATAAAAGGGGATTGGAGGTGTAAAGACTGCAGTGTTGCTTCTACCTGGTTGGGGCGGGAAAAGGCTTGGAGATCCACCTGGGCGAGGGTGTTTCCTGTGTATCACTTTGGCAGGGGAGGCCAGACACCGTGGAGGAGTGAGTCATTAAAGCCATGGATGTCATTACAGGGAAAACGGTGATAACATAGAGGACGTGCGTAAGGAGAAGCTGCCAGGCATTACTGATAATGACAACTCACATCACCTAGTCACAGCTCTATGTGAGAGCCCTTTAAATCTTGGTGGAAAGTGAGACTTTTTAGTTGCCCATAGAACGATTCAGGTGTATTATGCAACTCTTCCAGGAAGAGCAGTTTCTATAGGCTAGACATTGGGTGTGCGTAGCACAGAAGAAATGAATGCTAAACATTTGTTGAAATAGTTTGTAGTAAACCTATAGTAAGATTTACTTGCAACTGAACAGTTGAAATGTCTATTTTTAGTTTTGTGTGGATGTTTTCAAAAATTCCAACATAGCTGCCTTTCTTGTAAAATTGTCATGTAGCGAGAGCCATTTCACATCACATCCCTACACAAACACAAACACACACCGACACACACACACACCCTAGCCCCCAGGAGAGGGTGTGAGGACACCTGGTCAGTATCTGGCACTCATTGACATTCTTCTGGCAGGAGACTTAATCCACCAGATTACACGAAAGTCCTGTTCAGGACCAATCAGCAGGTAGAATGACAATCAATCCATTCTTCAAATTAACCTATCGACCGGTAAAGGCACTCCAGAGAGGTCTTTTTGGTGAAAAGAATGTGTGTGTAATTGCTAAATGGTCTTATTAAATGTAACTATATAACTTTAAAATACATAATAACGTGGTTCCTTAAACAGAACTACAGGACTGTCCTTTTAATTCAGAAGTTTTTTTTTTATGGGGGGCGGGTGTTGTAAATGAGAAATGTGTACATTGGACCATCAGTGCAAGGTCACTCAGTTCATAAGTCTCGCAAGTCTTGACACCATGTATCAGTTTCTCCACCAGCAACCAAGTTTTCCCACTGCTTCAGAAGAGAGTAAAAAGATGCCATTCCCAGCATTAATGGAGTTTTGCTGACATGATATTAGTTCTGTGTACACTGCTCTGTAGTGAAAGTCCCTGGATAAAGGGCTTTCCCCCTTAAATCCCTGATAGCTTCGGAGCTCCACAGGGGACTTAGCTGAGCTGACTGGGGGGCTGGCCTGACCAGGGGGCTGGCAGCCGTGAGGCAGGTTAGGCTGGGTCTGAGTCAGGGGTATACTGTAGGTCTGGGGCTGGGGTGAGACTGGGCCCAGGGGTGGGGGAGAGGCCCAGAGACTCCCTGAACTCAGTATGGGTGGGTACAGTTGGCTTTGGGGCCCCGAATGCCACCTCACAGCTGCCTGGGCCCATGTAAGTGTGTGTCTGAGTGTGTGTGTGTGTGTGTGTGTGACGGCCTGCGTCCGGTGGGGCAGTCTGAGAATGCAGAGCTACCTCCCAGCGAACCCCTGACGTTCTCCAAATCACAGTTGCTCGCCACATACTCAGCACATCTCCACACAACACCTGTCTGAGTGCGTCCGAATGTGTCTCCGGATGTGTGTGTGTGTGTCTGAGCCGGTCTGTCTGTGGACCAGACTTACAGGAATAGATGTACTCCTAGGAGCATGTAAACAGTATAAACTGCTCCGCTAACTGGGAAGGTTATTACTGTGCAACACAAGCTGATGGGCGGATAACTGCCCTCCTCATAAAGACTCTATCTGCCTACGTGAATGTCAACCCCCCATCACATCACGGACTTCATTAGGTGAGCTTGATAGGGTAGCACACCACCAGCTTGGTTGACTGCTTTGTTTAGAGTGATCATTACCCGCGTTACGATGATGGATTTAATGAGAAACTTTATGGGATCGATGCTATAACGAAGGGCATGGAGTATGGGAGGAAACATTCATTATCATTATCGGAAGTAATGAAAGTCTCCCTCCCTAATAACGAACTGTTCCCTCCCACGCCGCGAGGACGCCAGGGCGGGGCTTGGACCTGGACCTCTGGAGGAGTAAACACCGTCCTAATAATGTCAAAGTTTCAAGGTTTCAGTCAACAACAGACAGATAGTAGGATGTCGAGTCCTGGACAGGCGAGTCTGGCTGTATCAGACTAGACAGCCCTCATTATAAAATGCAGATTTTTGTTATTGTATTGGAGAACCAAACTGAGGAAAACACTCAAATCGAAATTTGCGAGGGGATTAATAGATAATGAGTGAAAATATGTCAGATGCATTCCTCAATCAAACGGTTGAGACCACCATGGCAGCCATCTCTGCCTTGGAATTACCCTCTATATTGGCTATGAATATGATTAGCTTTTTCATTTCCCCAGAAACAGCATAATAAACACAATCATGTGGTGTCAGAGATTATTTCATAGCTTTTCATGTGTTTGCAGCTGGGAACCCATGTGACAGTCGTCGCGATTCCATCAAAGCTGACAGGGTCGTTTTCATAAATATAAAACTAGAAACAAGTTATGAGAAAACAAGTTAGCCATTCTCTATAGGGCACTGACTGTGGACTAGGGAGTCATGGATGAGAGCCCAGAGGTGACCAAGGGATGAGGGCCATGTTTCCTTTACTTCCTTCCCCCAGGGATGAGTCCTAAGTCTGGTTCCCTTCCTGACACAGTAACTACCTGCTACGCAACACCAAGCATGGCAAGCCTGAATTTGAGCTCAGTTACATTACATTTACATTTAGTCATTTAGCAGATTCTCTTATCCAGAGCGACTTACAGTAAGTCCACGGACATTCCCCCCAAGGCAAGTAAGGTGAAGTGCCTTGCCCAAGGACACAACATCATTTGCACAGCCAGGAATCAAACCGGCAACCTTCTGATTACTAGCCCGATTCCCTAACCGCTCAGCCACCTCACTCCCCATTGAAACATCCTGTGTTATAACTGTGTGGGCCACAGAAGCCCAACAAGGCAAATGGTCTGGAGTCAGGGGACTGGCACAGGCAGCCCAGGGTAAGGACTGAGTGTGGGTCTGGAGTCAGGGGACTGGCACAGGCAGCCCAGGGTAAGGACTGAGTGTGGGTCTGGAGTCAGGGGACTGGCACAGGCAGCCCAGGGTAAGGACTGAGTGTGGGTCTGGAGTCAGGGGACTGGCACAGGCAGCCCAGGGTAAGGACTGAGTGTGGGTCTGGAGTCAGGGGACTGGCACAGGCAGCCCAGGGTAAGGACTGAGTGTGGGTCTGGAGTCAGGGGACTGGCACAGGCAGCCCAGGGTAAGGACTGAGTGTGGGTCTGGAGTCAGGGGACTGGCACAGGCAGCCCAGGGTAAGGACTGAGTGTGGGTCTGGAGGACACAAGGCCTGTCAGCAGGCCTGCACCGTCAGGTGACGAATGATGCCACAGGCCAGCGGAGTGCCAGAAATGGCCTCTTAATCAATCAGAGGTCACCACAGAGCTTCTCCTTTAAGGGGCCTCCCACCCAGAGAGAAAGCCATCTGATGTCCTCCCTGCCACACACAGCCCTCCGTACTGACTTGCAAAGCGCCTCTGGGATTGTGATCACTGGTTGTGTTTACAGAAGATGGGCCACAAATGTTTCAAGGTTAAAAGGTGTTTCTTTTGCTTTGACCAAGGTCAACGTTGGATTAATTGTCCAAGTGTGGCTGGTTGGACACACGGTAGCATTCAAGCCTTTTCTTGTGTCACTTTTACAGTTATTTAGGGGGTTGGTTTTTGCTAGATGTCCTTAGTCCCGTCTATCCGGTGGGTGTTGTCATGGTAGCAAGAAGAATCAGGGTAAGTCATCTGGTTTTGTCTGTGAGATGCAGGGGCACAAGACATAACATTATTTGTAGTGGTATCTAATAAAGATTTGAACCACGAAGATCCAGCTCAGTCGCCAGCCTTCTCCCGATCCATTCCTCCTGGTCTGGGCCCCGTTTTCCAGCCCCCACCCTAGCCCCCGAGGCCATCTGTGGAGGCATTTCTGGCAGTAAATTAGGGAGTGGTGGTGGCCCTCTCTTTGGCAGACGTGGCCCAAGGCCAAGCCCCCACACGCCCCCTTACGCCTCAGGCCCAGCCCTGCACACCCCCCCCCCCCGGGTCACCCCACACACCCCAGCATCCCCAGGGGAGCACAGGGTTCCACGAGCACCACTCTTCTGTCGAGAAGGACCCAAACCTACAGCCGGGCGATTCATCATCCCATGCCGTTCCTTTTTGCCCATCCCCTCTTCCAACCCACACAGAGCATCAGTCTTCTCTCCCAATTAGAATATGGCTTTTAATAACCATTTGCATAGATCTACTGGGATCCATTATTGTGTCAACACATTGATCTATGTTCATCTCCTGTTCCACCTCCATTATATATATATTCTTCTACCGGATGTTCCGTGCTTAACACAGCACGGAAAACGTCAGTAATGTTATTAATGTACAACTTTAAATATTCCCATTTCAGATTTTTCATTTGTCCATCAATTCATCCTGCACCTTACTTCCGAACAGCTTTCTGTGCATATTGATCTTGCGGCCCGCCCCCCATTCCTTACCCAACAGATGCTCTTGCTGACTAAGACCCAGCACAGCTCAGAGAAAAACAACCATCCATCCAACCAGCCATCCAACCATCCTGCAGACAAATAAACAGACAGACCGACAGACAGAGAAGAGAGTCCTGTGGACAGACAGGTTCCAGAGCAGCTACCGAGAGGTAGACAGACAGGTACACAGACAGACAGACAGACAGACAGACAGGTAGCATCGTCCATTGAGCCTGAGCACAGGATCAAGCAGCTGAGCAGTGCAAACTAGTGTTTCCTATTTCCTGTTTCCTGTTGCAACATTCAGGGAGTCAGGTGGCTGAGCGGTTAGGGAAGCGGGCTAGTAATCAGAAGGTTTCCAGTTCGATTCCCAGCCGTGCCAAATGACGTTGTGTCCTTGGGCAAGGCACTTCACCCTACTTGCCTCGGGGGAATGTCCCTGTACTTACAGTAAGTCGCTCTGGATAAGAGCGTCTGCTAAATGACTAAATGTAAATGTAAATGTAACATTCACATGCAGATCCCAGGTTCACAGCTCATGATGGAGGGTGTTAGGCGTGTGTGTTTGTGGGGTTGGGAAGGGGAGGGCAGGGGTTGTCACACATCTGCAAACCCGCCTCTCTAATGGGGTGCAAATGGCCCACCACTGTTTGGCTGTGCAGCTCTGGAATGACCTGACACGGTCAATAGAGACATATACTCTAACTTGAATGCAAACACACACACAACACACACACATTCATGTGTTGCATTGGATAATGTAATGGGGAGTCAGGTGGCTGAGCGGTGAGGGAATCGGGATAGTAATCCGAAGGTTGCCAGTTCGATTCCCGGTCATGCCAACTGACGTTGTGTCCTTGGGCAAGGCACTTCACCCTACTTGCCTCGGGGGAATGTCCCTGTACTTACTGTAAGTCGCTGGATAAGAGCGTCTGCTAAATGACTAAATGTAAATGTAATGTCCTCCTTAACTCATGTTGAATGTGTTAGGGCTTCCCACAGTCCGTCATAATATTCGGGAAATACAGAATTGTGTATAGTTGCGTCTTCCTCTTCTAAACCTTCCCAAATAAGACTTCAATTAAGACTTCAATGCCATTCTTGAAACAAACTGAAGAAACAATATGTATTACCATAGGTCATACTAACTGCTTTGTATGAATGTGTGCATGTGTGAAGTGAACAACCAATTGGAAGCAAATGCACGGCCATTTGTCATTTTTAGTAGTGTTATCCTATCCTTCGACTCATTCACAGTTTTTTAATTCAATGCATTGCAAGTGGTGTCAAATTTGTGAGTCAGTTGTTCCAAATGTGACAAATACATATTTGTGGGAAATGTTAATCTGATAAATGCTCTTAAACCATATGTGAATGTTACGTAGTCAATGCATTTGGTTGCAATAATTGTAAAGACCAGTTCTCTAATTATATCCCACTCTAGGCTTTTAACAGCGAGTAGTTTCCCTCCGAATTCTGAAAACAGCACTGCTGAAAAGATTTTACAACGCGCTTCGCTAACTTGTAATGGGGGATGGGTTTTAAAGTGAAGGGGGGCACAACAGGGTCAGGGGGAGAGGTGGGGGCCTCTCCCTTTCTCTACAGCAGGGAAGAAAGCGGTCGGGCAAGAAGCATAGCCAAAACCTACAGCTAGGGAGAGAGGGAGCAGAGAAATAGATGGGGGAGGGACCGAGTTGGAGCAAGAGCGCGGCTTATTGGTAGGCAGGGAAGTGCTCTCTCGATGGATTGACTCGGTATGGATCGAATTACACCATTTGCCGTACATTAGTTTGTTTTTCTCCCTGCCCGGAGCAAGCCAAAGGAGAGAAGTTGGTCTACTACGTGCACAATTGTTGGATTATAGCAACAAAAAAGGATACGAAATATCTATTCAAATGAGGTGAGTTAAATCTGTTACGGTGGTTACTTTTTATTTTGCAGTGAGTATCGAAAGACGTTTAAAACTGAAGGGAAAGATTTCCTAGGCTATTTGTTGCAGCGCAGAGGGATCCCTGCACAAGTGGTGGATGCAGGACGAAAATAGTTATATGGCTATTTTTACGTTATATTAATCACAAATGTTGTGGGCAATTGAAATTGACAATATAGGTAAAAAGTAATCTTGTATGTATCTAGAGTGCCGTGATTTTATTTCTGCCAGTGCGCATGAAAGGATATTCACCACTATTGTTTTTTCTCCCTCTGATTTTCCTAAGTTAATGGTTTAGGGGGGGATGGGATGGGGGGCTGCCGTACCGCTATTTGATCGCTGTTGAGCTTTAGGGATCAGTCAGCAACGAGCCGGGCCCAGGGACAGTCAGTGAAGTCAGAGGGAGAATGAATGCTGCTCTATGAGTATCGGAATTAATTTCTGTGCGCAAATGGATGAATCTGTTGGGATCGTATGGCACCAAGGATGAGGACGGTTTACGTTTATCATGTCCCTGAAATGGATTCATGTTAAAACGGAATATAGCCTCATTTGGATTTGACATCTGACAAAGCTTTCATGACAGATTTTGGAGCCTGAAGGTAGGTTGTATTATTTGCCCATTGTGTGGTTCCAGTAGTGCGTAAAATAGTTAAAGTGATTGTGTTTTTCGATACTAAATTGACCAATAAGCATAATAGTGTGTTATTTGATATGTTATTATATCCCAATCCGATGGACTTTTAAATGCTTAGAATCTGGCAACGCTCGGACACAAATCATTCACTCCTGTGAAAAACAAAAGTAGATCGAACAAGCTAGTATCACTATCGTGAATCAACCAACCAATTTAGGTTGACAAAGATGAGTGTTCTGTCGAATGATTATCTTTATAGATGGCCAAGTACAGATAAGATAACGGTCGAAGTGAGGCACGAATGTTGAATGAAAGTGAAAAGAGAAGATGGGCAGGAGACGGTAAGGAGATCCACGGAGCGCACGGGTGCGTTGTGGCATTAGTTGTTTAGACCACAATTCACCTGCCGTTCATTCAGAACGGCTTGAATAGAGGCAAAAGTAGAGTAATAATGTATAAAGTCCTCCTATCCTATATTTTATTCTAATGGCAACCAATTACGCTGTGATACATTGGTTCGATATCAGACCAATCAACGTTGTATTAGCTACCTATAAAAGTAGACATTTTTATTAACATACGGTAGACTACGTTAAAATCGAAAACCTTACCAGTTAGTTAGACTGCAATCGGAACATGCACTTCAGCCAAGTTTCCGCATATGAGACTATTGTATATTACCTATAGGCCTGCTATCATAATTGTGTATCTATTTAAGCAAGGATTTAAAAACATAGTAAATAGGTAGGCTCCCTCAGCTTTCTCTGAGCCCAACCCGGCTGCATTAGTGCTTGAATCAATTTAGCATACCCCCATTAGGCTAGTCTACTGGCTTGTCACTCTGATCTACTGTTGCCCTCCTCACTGTTGTCTTTTGAATTCATGTGAACGAAAGGATTTACCACGGATCAGTCTTGAATGCTTTTATACCCTCAACAGCACAATACTTGTTTAGAGCGCAGTCTTCAGCTAGTATCCTGTGCTTTAGAAATGCCACACTGTGCCAGTGTACCCACGAATTGATTGTAACCTAAATAACTAGCCTACTATAGTAAAACGGAGTTATCATCTGTGAGAATAGGTTAAGTATTTTAATAAATGTATGCGGCGCGACTGGAGTTTAGGCTACTAATGTAATGACAGCAGTATAGTGTCCGAGAAGTCAATATTCCACACATTAGATTGTGCGGAGCATGGTCTTTTTATTGTTTGATATAAACACACCTGTTTTTGAAAAACGTTGCTTTTAGGCAAAGATGATTGAGCTAAATAGCGGGCAAATTGCTAAATGAAGGTTGGGTAGTTCAGTAAGACATGAATCCAATAAATAACGTTAGTTTGTGAAATTCCTCTTCCTGAAATTTTTACAGAACTGGGGATAAATAAGTCCGTATTCCAAGTTCGGTTTGATAATCATTTCCATCTCAAATTCTTTTGTTAATCAGCTTTGTTGGCCAATTTGAGGAAAAAGGGTGGGGCAGATAATATGGCTTTATGCAGGTGCCACTCAGAAATCAAAATCAACAAATAAAATACTGTCTAATCCCTTTATTTTTGGTCAACCAGTCCGTTAGTATCAGTTCTGTCTTTTGATGTAAGGAGATTGATGCTGTGTGACAGTGAATATTGTCTAAATATTTATAATATCATACATAATAAATAGCACATTTATTTTTTGAATGGCTGGTTTTAAGATAGCAGACACTTCCCTATTGCCATTTACTTTGCACTTCATACTTTTGTTTATAAGCTATAGTATTTTCACTTTTGGTTAAATGCTAACTGCATTTCATTGGCTCTGTACTCACACTGGGCACAATAACAAGGTTGATACTAAGCTAATGTTGCGCATAGTAAGGTGCAACAGTTGGCCCAGGTATATCCCAACTGAGGTGGATATCCAACTCTCAACCATGTGTAGCAAGTCATGCTGAAACTGAGCCATCAGGGCTGTTTACCGACCAGCTGGCCACTGAGTTTTCCTCCAGCTCACTGACCACACAATCAGGGAACAACGACCAGAACAGACACCGTTAACCTCCACAGCAGCCAGCTGTGACCCCGGAACAGCCTGCGTTAACCCCTTGAATGGCCCGAGCTAACCTCTGACCTCACTGAGGACAGGGCTTGTCCTGGACCGCTGATCTAGGATCCGATAACCAGCCCCAATATCTGATCCATGACTAGTGATCAGGATCGGCCTCTACCTACTCTCCAGGATCAGGCAGCTGTGGACCCTGTAGGACTTTAACTGGAACCCTTCCTCCTCCTACCCCAACTAGCCACATCGCCCAGAGGAGCACTGGTAGCTGGTCTGGCCCTACCCCCCATATGAGCCCCAGACCAGCTACCCCTACTCCCCCATATGAGCCCCAGACCAGCTACCACTACTCCCCCAGAGGAGCCCCAGACCAGCTACCACTACTCCCCCATATGAGCCCCAGACCAGCTACCACTACTCCCCCATATGAGCCCCAGACCAGCTACCACTACTCCCCCATATGAGCCCCAGACCAGCTACCACTACTCCCCCATATGAGCCCCAGACCAGCTACCACTACTCCCCCATATGAGCCCCAGACCAGCTACCACTACTCCCCCATATGAGCCCCAGACCAGCTACCACTACTCCCCCAGAGGAGCCCCAGACCAGCTACCACTACTCCCCCATATGAGCCCCAGACCAGCTACCACTACTCCCCCATATGAGCCCCAGACCAGCTACCACTACTCCCCCAGAGGAGCCTCAGACCAGCTACCACTACTCCCCCATATGAGCCCCAGACCAGCTACCACTACTCCCCCAGAGGAGCCTCAGACCAGCTACCCCTACTCCCCCAGAGGAGCCCCAGACCAGCTACCACTACTCCCCCAGAGGAGCCTCAGACCAGCTACCACTACTCCCCCATATGAGCCCCAGACCAGCTACCACTACTCCCCCATATGAGCCCCAGACCAGCTACCACTACTCCCCCAGAGGAGCCTCAGACCAGCTACCACTACTCCCCCATATGAGCCCCAGACCAGCTACCACTACTCCCCCAGAGGAGCCCCGGACCAGCTACCCCTACTCCACCAAAAGCCCCAGACCAGCTACCACTACTCCCCCAGAGGAGCCCCAGACCAGCTACCACTACTCCCCCATATGAGCCCCAGACCAGCTACCACTACTCCCCCAGAGGAGCCCCAGACCAGCTACCACTACTCCCCCATGAGTAGGGCTGCTGACGGGGGTGGGGCTCCATTGTGTTGCTGTGCCCAAAGCCCCTTTGTTCACCAGTCACACCTGCAGCTCAGCTCTTTGTGCTCCACTACAGCAGAACTACCGCTGAGAGCAGCCTTTCTCATGTTTCACTCCTCCTCTCACGAAGGTAGGAAAGGAGAGAAGGAGGGAGGGAGGGAAGAGAGAGGAGGAAAAGGGGAGGGCTGTTGTAGTTGCCAACTCCAGCAACAAGTCAAGCCACTTCAGAAGTAATCCTGAGGTAAATACACAGCGATTAGGTGTTGTTATTATAGAACAGAGGGAGGCAGCGGTAATCATTTCTCTGCCTGGCTAGACCGTTTTAATCATCTGGCTGAATCCCCTCCAGTGTCAACTCTCTGATTACTTTCTCCAACCTCCAAACAAGACAACAAATTTAGATCATGTTTCCAATTTGGAACAACACATACATCCAGTAACAAACATATAAACACACCGTCACACACACACTCTCCTCAGACTTGTGTGCAAGCACAACTTTTTCAGAGGCCACCTCTCACTCCGCTAATTAAATTTGGTGTGGAGGTAAGTTCAACGGTTGAGTTGGAACTCCTCTGCAGTTCTGTGGTTTCCCAAATCATTTGTGTTTACAGCTCAATGTGGTGACGATGTCACAATGGGCCCCCTGAATGGCAGCCATTGTTCCACCGGGTTACAAACAGCCCATCACACTCATGGATCAGTTAGCAAACAACACATCCTTGTTGTTGACCTTTTAAAAAAAATCTTTTTAGTGGGCAAATTCCTCTGGTTAGGATGCTCTGCACGGGGCGGTGCCAGCCTCGGTTCTGGTATAGTCGAACACAAAGAAGTTTAGACGTACACCTAACAAACCAGCTGGGGATGAATCACATCCAGGAAGACTCAAAAGGCAGTGAGTTGTTTCCTTAAAGCCAGTACGGTTGTAAAATGCAATCTGGAGAAAATGAATAAGGAGGGCTTGGTAGAGTGACTAACAAGATGAAATAGCTCTCTAGCAAGCCTTCTCCTCCCCCCAACCCCCACCTCTCTCTTTAAACGGCATGGTTCTGAGCCAAGAATATCAGCAGAGAAAGTGCGTGATTGTAGGACATTGAAAATCCTGTAATAACAGAGGGAGAGAAGGGGCAGGCTGAATAGTCCTGTTGCGTGACTAGCTCTGTCTCGGGGCCTGTCGAGGCCTACACACACACACACACACACACACACACACACACACACACACACACACACACACACGCATACTGGAGGGCAGGAACAGGAGAGCATAGAGGAATAGTCAATAGAAAACATGCTGGGCTCACTGGAGATTGAGAAGTAATTTTAGATCGCTGACCTCTGAATGTCTTCTGTTACTGTTTTGCATTAAACTTTCTGAGGAAAGCCTTTCGCCCTTGTGGTTGTGCTATTACCATGCAGGGAATCATAGGAGGAGGCAGTGACTATAGCTGCAGTTTTCTTTTTTTCAAGGTTTTTTTCGACATGAATGGTTCAGCAAGCCTCAACCTGGGAGAGCTGTGACTTCAAGTTCTGGGAAAGGACAATTATTTTAATGTGAATCAAAGCATGTTGGGGCTTGAGGCAGCCCGAAGCAAAGTGATACGGCTTTAGAAATTAATATATGGGATTGTGTCTTTATTTAACTTTCGTTTACTCCCTTAATAGTGTGGTACGATTGTTTTCTCGACATCTGTTGTTGCTGCCTCTAGATTCCCTTGGAAACGAGATGATTAATCTCAAATGGTTTTCTATCCCACGTGCACATTTCAAGACAGTTATGGGCTGTGTGTCTTGTACGGACTGGTTTTGTGTGTCCTTTGAGCCAGTGCCACCCCTAGCACCCTCCGTAGAGCCCCATTCCTCTCCCTCTACTGATGTAGCGAGGGCGAGCTGCTGACAGTCGCACTTCTCTATGGATCTGTGAGTCCCTCTGCATAGATCTGAGATTCATGTGGAGGAGCCAGCAAATCATTTGTATCTTAATTAGAGAACAGAATCTCCTGCTGCCTCCGTGGCTCATAAATCAGAGGCATGACGACCTTTTGCGCTGGGTAACGTGACTCACATTGTGCAGGAACCAAACCTCTAATTTCTCTAATAACTGGACTAATTGGAGAGAAGTGCTGACTTGTCGGGGCTGTGCAGCACTACTGGCTGTCATAAAGGCCCTGCACTGGGCTTCCCACTGAGTGCTCAAGAGGTGTCATTACCTAGACAGAACCGCATTTGCCATGCCAGTCACCCACCACTCATCTCCCTCACTGTAAAATCAGACAGTCCGCACTCTGACGAGCTCCATCACAGTGACTCCCTGTTCCACACATCGACATGAGACCCCTTGGTAAATGATCTACATTAACATAGATCAACACACACGTGCTAATGTATCAGCAGAGTCCATGCATCACAAAGGGAAACACTCTCTGGGTGGGTCACATATTCCATAGATCGCTATAGGCTGTATGTGTGTTTGTGTACATCCATAGATGAGCATAAGAGGGGCCTAGAGCAGACTGATCAGGCATACTTCCCGGGTGGATCAATCAGAGCACTAATGGGCTGGTAGGCAGGGCGTACAGCCAGCTTTGGAGCAGGTGTGCTCTGGGGCTAATTGAAAACGTGTCAATACTGGCGTCGCGTCTGTGTGTATCCACGTGCACAGCGGTGTGCACGCCTGACGATGTGCATTGCGGTATGTATGTCTGTGCACGTGTGTGTTTGTGCGTGTGGCCGTGTCCTGGTGGGCTCCAGGCTAATCCGTTCCCTGCCTGTGTGCGATGTACACCGCTAAATGTTTTTTTCCATTCTAGCACCGTCCTCATGAATAATTTGTTTGCCCCTATAAATATTTGAATGTACATTGTTCATTAATATGCACACACAGAGACAGTCTCTAAACCATTGTCCTGCAAGTGGGCACACACACACACACACACACGTACTGTCAGTCATTCAGTTGCTGCTACTTTTACACACAACAGTCATTGTCTGTGTGGGTAGTCTTTTTATGAGGGTAAGCCACGCTTTGCGGATGATGTAAAAAATCCCCTTTGTAAAATTCCCGAGCTCAAACAGGATCAGAATCACAGATTAGTTAGATTAAACACCACACACACATGATGTGTGTGTTGATGAAGGAGCATACAAGTCCTTTAGACAGGATGTAAGGGAGTTTGGAAGTGACTAAAGACAGTAGGGTTCTAATCAAGACTTGCTGATGAAGCGGTTGTTTCAGCTCCAGAATTAACCTATCAGAGCACAGATGTCCGCAGACAGGGTGCCTGATAGGCTACAAACAGGGTGAACTTCCTGTATAGCCTCCCTGCACCCAGACACCCATCGGCCTGTTGGCTGACCTTCCCCAGTACAGCAGATGCTGGGAATAGCTGTTAGAGGGATGCCAAGTCCTGCCACTAAGCGCTCAGTCAGCTCAACGCTTCCTGACAGTGTGTGTGTGTGTTCCAGGTAACATCTCCATCAGTGTGAACCAGGAAGAGTGGTCTTTGAGCAGCCATGGGCCAGAGAGATGGGCTTCTGTTCAGTTTGCTGCTGCTGCTGCTGGCAGCCTCACACACCCTCCATGCAGTCAGCTTCCCCGAAGACAACACACCCCTGGACACTGTCGACGCACACTGTGAGTACCCACACAGACACACACACAGAAACACACCGCAAACACACACAGAAACACACTTCCCGAACATTACGGGCTGTGTGTGTATAATGGGACGGGGAAGATGTCTGTTGGGAAGCCAGAGCGGGCAAATCAAATCCATTCTTAGTGTGACGCACCCACGGTAATAAAATTGATCTGGTTCATCTTCGTTTGTAGCGTCAAGTAGATTCCGTTTTCCTCCCTCCGTGATGGACTGTGTGAACACTAGAGAGATGTGCTGACCGCGGCAGCCGTAACTCTGGCACACACACACACAGCCAAATCCAAGGCATTCATTACATTACTGAAAGATTTCTATAAAGCTGTTACTAACAGCATATTTACGGGTGATCAACACAATCGATCCAGAGTGTGGTCCAGGGCGCATCAGACCAAGCTAGTGTGTGTGTGTGGTCAGGGACTACAAGTGACTACATTTACATTTTACATTTAGCAGATGCTCTTATCCAGAGTGACTTACAGTAAGTACAGGGACATTTCCCCCTGAGGCAAGTAGGGTGAAGTGCCTTGCCCAAGGACACAACGTCATTTTTCCCGGCCAGGAATCGAACCAACAACCTTCTGATTAATAGCCCGACTCCCTAACCGCTCAGCCATCTGACTCATCTGACACTAAGTGTGTTGTTCCCCCCCAGTCTCCCGGCAGTACCCCGTGTTCAGAGGCAGGCCCTCTGGAAACGAGTCACAACACCGCCTCGACTTCCAACTAATGACCAAAATACAGGACACACTGTTCATCGCTGGCAGGTAAACACAAAAACACACAAATACACAAACATACACAAACACACACAAATACACAAACGCACACTTCATCATTGGCAAGTAAATAGAGCTGTAAGGTATATATAAAAAAAGCTCTTAGCCTTATTGGATCTGGGGAGGTAGAGTCCAGGCCTGACACATGACGTATATGGCAGTATTGATGTAGAGGCGGGTGTATATCACAAAGGCTTGCTGCAATGTCAGATACACTCCAGTCTCCCGGGATAGCTGCTGTTTATGTCAGACTGCAGGAAATACTAACATTGATGCACGGTACCTTCTAAATAGTGGAAACATTGTTTGTGTTACAGCGCCGTATATATGTTTCCAAAGCCAGCAATCGTAGTACAAATGTAATGTTAATAGCTAAATAATTGCTAGGCCCATACAAAATGCATAGGTGCAGTAGTTCATTTTGCTATTCTGTTTCAGAGTGTTTATGTGTTTGTGGGATGTGCCTGATCTGTGCGTTTCTCTTGTGTGTCACAGGGACCAGGTGTACTTAGTGAGTCTGAGGGAATCCTACAGGAATGAGATCATTCCATACAGGGTAAGACTCTGTCCAGGAGACCAGGGCAAACTCATAAACACACAAGGGCTTCCTAGGAAAAACAACCTCATAAATCGTACCCAAGTCTTGCAGCTCATAAACGAGGACGTGGAAAACACTAATATGTGTGTGCGAGCGCCTTTGCGCAAGTATGTGGACTGACTTTTCCGGTCCTTTCCGTCTGAAATACAGAAGCTAACATGGAGATCAGGCCAGGCGGACCGAGAGATGTGTGCAGTGAAGGGAAAACACAGAGTAAGTAACTTCAGCATGTCAAATCATCTCTCATTGACTAATGGTTTCAGTGTACCACTAGCTCCTCTGGGGATTATTATAATTCTAGCTGCCAGTGTGCTAAATCTCTGATGCTGCTCCCTCTTCCAGGACGAGTGCCATAACTTCATCAAAGTGCTGGTTCCCAGAAACGATGATCTTGTGTTCATCTGCGGCACCAACGGCTTCAACCCTATGTGCCGATACTACAGGGTGAGTCTGAAAAAACGCTCGTAACGTTTACGTGTGTTTAAGTGTTTGTGTGTGATAGAGGACCGAGGAAGAGAGAGAGGGGGGGGGGGGCAAGGGAGCTTTCTTTACGTCTCTTTCTGTGTGTCTTGTGTAATGTTTGTTTGTGTCGGTTCTCATTCAGCTGGACAACCTGGAATTTGACGGAGAGGAGATCAGCGGGCTGGCTCGATGCCCATTTGATGCCAAGCAGACCAATGTTGCCCTTTTCGCTGGTATGACAATCACCACCTAAACACACAAACGTATACACCCTCCCCCTCCACACACACAGACGCACACTCACACACACACACACACACACACACACTAAATAACGGCTTATGAGCGATGGCTGAGATGAGACTTTGGCCATATAACGCAGCTCATAGGTCAGGGCCAGCAGTCCTCATCATTGAGATACAAGACAGAGTCCTAAACTCCCGTGTCGTTCCAGATGGGAAGCTGTACTCTGCCACGGTGGCTGACTTCCAGGCCAGCGACGCCGTCATATACCGCAGCATGGGCGACGGGTCCGCCCTCAGGACCATCAAATACGACTCCAAGTGGCTGAAAGGTAAACGCACTCTCTCTCCCCTCCCTTTCCTTGGTGGCCCTGGAGAAACAGGGATCCTGTCAGGAAAAGGCTGTTCCTGTCCGGGCGTCACACGTTTCTAGAAGTTGCAGTATCCAGGCGCTCCGGTGTGTCCCCGTTCCCGCTGGACATGTCCGGTCTCCCCCAGACTATCTAGGTCACTCCCAGGCAGAGACAGCACCAGTGAGCACACTGAAATATTCAAGACAGAGAGCTGAGTGGTGACGATGCAAAAATACTCTCCCCCGTTCCCTTTCAGAGCCTCACTTCCTGCACGCAGTGGATTATGGGAATTACGTGTACTTCTTCTACAGAGAGATTGCGGTGGAACACAACAGCCTGGGCAAGGTAATGTGCATCAACACCACATCCCCCCCGCAACTAATGCCGTTCTCACAATTCAACCGCAAAGTCTAACATACAGGAGATAACTGATGGACTGGATGTTGTCGGCCTGTACTTGAAGGCACACAGAGACACACACAGACATAAAATAAGACACAAAAGCAGATATGCCCATGCATCATCGTGATCTGTGGTGTTCTGGCCAGGCTAGTTATGTCCTCTCTCCATCCCCAGCTAATTAAAATGTTAGCCTTACTAATGCTAGAAATGACACCTGTGCTGTGATGGAGGTTTGCACTGGTGAATTATTTACAATGTTTCTGCTGGTTGCTTCACATGCTTCATTTACAGGCTGAGCCCTGGCAACATTTAGAATCACACACACACGGCGGCATACACACACACACACACGGTGGCATACACACACACACACACGCACACACACACACGCATAAACACTCAGAGGTCGAGCAATCACAGGACAGCCTATCAGGCGTCCTAAACCCCTGGCCTTAACTAAGAGAATGCCTTAGATAAGAGCACTTACAGGCCTACTTGTGTGCATGTGAATGTGTGCCCTAGTGTGTGTGTGCGTGTTTGTGTGTGCGTTGCTGCGAGTCAGTCACAGGATAGAGTGATGTATTATTCAATGGATGGAAGTGTTTTAGTGATGCAGAATCTGTAGACTTATTTCCCTCTTCTTTTTTCTACCCTCACCCCCCCCTTCTATCTCTCCTCTCTGCCCTCAGGCGGTGTATTCCCGTGTGGCGAGGATCTGCAAGAACGATGTTGGCGGGTCCCAGCGCGTGTTGGAGAAACACTGGACGTCGTTCGTGAAGGCCAGACTCAACTGCTCCGTCCCAGGAGAGTCCTTCTTCTACTTTGACGTCCTGCAGTCCATCACCGACATCATCAACATCAACGGAGTCCCATCCCTAGTGGGCGTGTTCACCACTCAGATGAACAGGTAAAGGCTGAGCCGCCTGTCAATCAACCAACAGATGAACCAATCAGTCGAATGACACTTTCACAAAAAAAACATCCCGGTAGTCTACACATGGAGGTAAACAGAAAGTTGCTTCGACCCCTGGTGTCAAACGTAACCGCCGCCTGTGTTTTGGTTTCTCTAGTATCCCAGGCTCCGCGGTGTGCGCCTTCTCCATGACAGACATAGAGAAGGTGTTCCGGGGTCGTTTCAAGGAACAGAAGACCGCTGACTCTGTGTGGACTGCCTTCCCAGAGGACAAACTGCCTAAGCCCAGGTAGACATTTTGACGGCTTTGCCTCCACACAAAAACACACAAGGGAACACCATAAACCATGAGAATCAGAATCTGTTTGGTTTTTTTTGCCATGTAAGTTAACACAAACACATAATTTACTGTGGCAGGAAGGTGCATATTTAGTGTGGCAGGAAGGTGCATAGGTCAAAATTTTGAGGGCTACATTTCACTCTTTACATGACAGCCGTTTAACCTTTCCTCACGGTTTCCCTGAAATCAAATCTCTGTCATGAGAGATCTGGTCATGGTAGTTACTCTGCACACTTGCCAGCTGGTGATTATTAAATAATTAATGATATATAATTACACTCAATGCATTTTTAACCTGCTCGCTATCAGCACAAACAGGTAGGCAAGCCCTATGTCTAAATTCAAAGTCCCCAAGCTGCTAATTACGGATGTAAATCATTTATAGAGGAGAGTCACGCAGGCTGGATATTTCTCCTCTGGATTTCCACCAAGGGTTATTGTGGTCCCAATAAAGCACCTGCTCTTCTCTGTACCACGCCCCCTATTCAGTACAATTGAATTGACTCAACTTTATTCGTCCCTGAGGGGTGCTGTGGTGTGACCTCTGACCCCGTGTGTGCCTTATCTCAGGCCTGGCTGCTGTGCGGGTCACGGCGACGCTGAGACCCTCAAGAGCTCCATCGAGTTCCCCGACGACACCCTCATGTTCATCAAGTCTCACCCCCTCATGGACGTCGCCGTTCCCTCCATGGGCGACGAGCCCTGGTTCACCAAGACACGCGTCAGGTGAGACGGACGCACATGCAGCACAGGCGCCCCGAGCACACACACACACACACAACCATGAGGCTGAAGCCTCAATGCAGCAGCCTGGGTTGGAATCCGGCCCTGGCCCTTTGCTACCATGTCCTCCTCTCTCTCTCTCTCTCTCTCTCTCTCTCTCTCTCTCTCTCTCTCTCTCTCTCTCTCTCTCTCTCTCTCTCTCTCTCTCTCTCTCTCTCTCTCTCTCTCTCTCTCTCTCTCCTCTCTCCCTCTCTCCCTCTCTCCCTCTCTCCCTCTCTGCCTTTGCTGTCACACGTCATTTAAAACTGTCTCATAACGCATGAAAAATGGCCAGAGAAAATCTATCTTTAAACATACACAACCATGTGCACAAGGAGTGACTAACTAGCCTGCCTGACCCATGTGCGTGCAGGTACAGGCTGACAGCGCTGGCTGTGGACAATGCTGCTGGGCCTTACAGGAACTATACGGTGGTGTTTATCGGCTCTGAGGCTGGGGTGGTGCTCAAGGTCCTGGCTAAGACCTCCACCTCCTCCATCAATGACAGCCTGCTGCTGGAGGAGATTGATGTCTTCAACAAAGCCAAGTATGCAGTGTTCTGTCTATCTGTCTCTCTCTCTCTTTCTCTCTCTTTCACGCTTTCTCCCCTTCAACTGTTTGTTTTCTCCCTGACCTCCTCCTCCTCGTTTGGAAGAGGCACAGGTAGCTTTGATTCAGGTGTGAGAGTGAAGTGGCACAGGTGTGTGTGTGTCAGTCAGAAGTGACAGTGATAAACTGTGGTGAAGCCCTTTGTGGTTCTTTTTCCCCACAGCTGATTAGATCTACTGAGTGAAACAGTAGACTGCCCTATCAGGCTAAACGTTGGGTCAGGTTACTTATCTTTTCCCTCTCTTTATCTCTCTCTCTCTTTATCTCTCTCTCCCCAGGTGCTTGTCTAATCGTGAGGATGACAGGCGTGTTCTCTCCCTGCACGTGGACAGAGAAACACACAGTGTGTACGTGTCCTTCTCCAGCTGCGTGATCCGCATGCCGCTGAGCCGCTGCGAACGCCACGCCTCCTGCCACAAGTGAGTCTGCACACACACACACCACACACACACACACCACACCACACACACACACACACGCACGCACACCCCACACACACACCCCACACACACACACACACCACACACACACACCACACGCACACACACCCCACGCACACACACACACACAGCCACCGACGTAACCAAAAGAAAAAAAAAAACGAAACAAAGGTGACTTTCAGGTTACATGTCAAGTCATGCGTTCAAAGGTTCATCGTTTTGTTTTCTGTTGAATATCATAAGAAGCAAAGATAATAAACCGGGCCTGGTCTTCTTGTGGTTAATGTTCAGTCAGGCAGGTTTTTAATGATTATGGTACCGTGATGTAATGGTACAGTGTTTCCCAGTATTGTTTAACCCTGTGGCGTGCCTGTGTACTGGGTGAGTCTGACCAGGGTGTGTGTCTGGCCCCCAGATCCTGTGTAGCTTCCAGGGACCCCTACTGTGGCTGGAGGCCCCATGGAGTGTGTGAGAGGATTCTGCCTGGAGTCCTGTGAGTACTTCACACATGTAGACAGACCTTGTAAAAACGTGCACATGAGGACTGACACTGACTTTATATGTCTTGTCTTTTTCTCTCCTTATCTCTCTCTTTCTCCATATCTCTCTCTTTCTCCATATCTCTCTCTTTCTCCGTATCTCTCTCTTTCTCCATATCTCTCTCTTTCTCCATATCTCTCTCTTTCTCCGTATCTCTCTCTTTCTCCGTATCTCTCTCTTTCTCCATATCTCTCTCTTTCTCCGTATCTCTCTCTTTCTCCATATCTCTCTCTTTCTCCATATCTCTCTCTTTCTCCGTATCTCTCTCTTTCTCCGTATCTCTCTCTTTCTCCATATCTCTCTCTTTCTCCGTATCTCTCTCTTTCTCCATATCTCTATCTTTCTCCATATCTCTCTCTTTCTCCGTATCTCTCTCTTTCTCCATATCTCTCTCTTTCTCCATATCTCTCTCTTTCTCCGTATCTCTCTCTTTCTTCATATCTCTCTCTTTCTCCGTATCTCTCTCTTTCTCCGTATCTCTCTCTTTCTCCATATCTCTCCTTGTGGCTCTCTCCTTATCGCTTGCCTCTCTCTTTCTCTCAGGACTGGGTACGAGCAGGATGTTGACATTGGTAATACAGCCCATCTTGGAGACTGTCATGGTAAGATCTTTATGTCTATATCAAATCCATTCACCTTCACACACACACACACACACACACACACACACACACACACACACACACACACACACACACACAC
Organism: Osmerus eperlanus; assembly: GCF_963692335.1. Classification (NCBI taxonomy): domain Eukaryota; kingdom Metazoa; phylum Chordata; class Actinopteri; order Osmeriformes; family Osmeridae; genus Osmerus; species Osmerus eperlanus. The sequence continues at coordinate 3,385,663 of NC_085027.1, forward strand.
ACACACACACACACACCACACCAGGCATACACACAAAACACACCCATCTCCACACACACCATAAGCCTTCACATCACTTATCATAACCACACCAGTAACATTTCCTTACATAACTCTATGTGTAGTATATTAACAAACACATCCACATACATGCCCTCCTGTTACTAATGCCACTTGGGCATCAACATGAACATATGCTCCGAGTTAGCGGGCAGCGCTGGCACTGCCAGACAAGACAAGACTGGGTTCAGTTGGCACAGGATGTGGGAGGAAGTAGCATATTTTGAACGCATCCTGGTTTCTTTGTTGAGCCAGGCTGAACCGCAGGACTAGAACTCAGAGCAGAGGATGAACCTCCAGTGTACAGGACTGGGAGAGAAGCTCTGTTAACTCTTGAGAGTGCTTACCCAGTATGATTATGAAAGTGCACTCTCAGTTTGTAGGGTAGGGTTGCTTTGGACGTCATTTGGATACTCCGTTATACTGATTTTCCTGTTCTTTTAATTCTTTTAGCATTTTTGGCTACTACGTCATCGCCAGATTACAAATCATTTGGCGACCCAACCTCTGGTTAGTTTGAAACTTTACTCAAATGTTTTTTTTTTCTTTATCCTTTGAGTTCAGCATTTACAAACCTCCCCTTTTCTCCTCCTGCTGCTGGTCACTCATCTTTCTTAACCGATATTTCTCCATCACATCATCTTCTTCATCATCATGGTCATTATCTCCACCAACTACGTCACAGGACTACATCAGTGCTGTCGCACACTTTCTCTTACCTCAACTTCCTGTTTCCTTCCTGGTTTACCTCCTGCATGCCTGTTTGGCCCCTCCCTTTTATGACATCATCAGTGTTGTGTAAGAGTCTCCTGTCACCCTTGTAGAGTCAGCTCTCACCTTTCCCCCCTTTCAACTGTCTGAGCCAAACTAATGTACAGATGTTTTACTGAACGTGGAATTTCCAATTCTACTCTAAAACTATTTTCAACAGGCTATTTTACAGCTTTTTGGTGGAAAAAGTAGCCCTTGAACCATACAATATAATACAAAATAACTACAGAATATAATTAGGGACATAACCACAAAGCCTTATGTTTTGTTTTGCTAAACTAACCCAAAGTATCCATCGGCCATGCCTACTAACACTGGTTAACAGTATGCTTTATCCACGTGTCTGCACTGTTTGTTAACAATTTGTTTGTCACCACAGACATGGAGTTGTCCTCAACGCCAGTCACTGGCCAGCCCAGTGGGCCCATAGACCCCCCTGTTCTCACCCCCACTCAGAGCCCCAGCCCTGGGCCTGAGGCTGGGGCTGCTCCAGAGCTCTACGGCTCAGGGTTTGTGCTGCAGGATGACCCAGGCACCTCTCATTCTTTAGAGTCACTCCCAGGGGGCCCAGAGGGTAAGGCCCATAGGGAGAAAACCAGCACGCTGCATGGAACCCTGTCTGATAGCTTCCAGCTGCCACACACACACACACACACACTATCTCCCTGTCTCTCTCTCAAACACACACACACACACACACTCTATCTCCCTGTCTCTCTCACACACACTTTATCTCTATCTGTCTCTCTCTGACACACACTTGCTCTTTTTGCATACTCAAACACATTCTCTGTCAATCACACAGACATGCACACAAGCACATGAGCACACAGGCAGCTATCCAGGATTTCCATCAGCTGGCATGGCAGATTTAAATCTTTCTTTCTCTTAATTTAGTTTGATATGATTTTGTATCTTTCAATTTTATGTTGCCATGCATTTATATTTTCTAATTCATACATAGTTTTTGATTTATTCAATGTTTTTCTTTTTGTTATAGTTTTTTTTTTACATGGTGAAAATTTCTTACTTTCTTTTTCCCATCCTCCTTTTTCTTCACTTCTAATCATTAAACCCTCTTTATCCACACATTCTTTCTGGAAAAAGCTTTTTCTTTGGGACTACTTTCTCTCTGTGCCCATCCAGGTCTTCTGAACAGGGTGATGTAGGGTAAAAACCCAGTATGTAGATCACTTCCCAGGCTTCTCCAGCCCTCCAGCACCTCTTTAGATGGCTAACTCTGCTAATGTCTGTGGTTACTAACAAACCTTGAGTCTAGTGACACGCCTAGAGCTCCACCTCACGCGTCTGGAAACGAGTTTTGAGGATCTCTCCGGTTCTGCTTTATTTTCTCTGAATAGGGGTCCGCTTTTCTATCTTTTTAACGTAGTGACATGCATGCGGTCAATAAGAAACTATCTGAATTGAGTGGGTATGACAGCGCAACAATCAACGTCTTCATTTTCGACTAACATAGCACTACCTTTCTGTTGATGGGCTCACTTGTGTGGACTTGTCTCGGGCACCTGATCCTTCCTGCCAATTTTCACCATGTTCTCCAGTTCTTACCTTCTCAGGTGTTACAGCAGTTATGGTTCACTAAAATAAAATAAAAATGTGTGAAATCAGATAATGGATGAATGTATTTGAATTTGGCACCAGCTGACAGGCTACGTTTGGGGGGTAAAGGCAGAGACCATGCATGGCTGTGGCAGTGTTCACACACCCACCCGCTCAGGAGGTGCTGTAAGGAGCACTGTGATTGGCTGCGTCAGGTGTGTTCAACCAATGCCTGTGTCTGTTTGTAGGCGTGTGGGAGATCCAGGCAGGAGAGGCCAACCAGATGGTCCACATGAACATCCTCATCACCTGTGTGTTCGCTGCCTTCCTCCTGGGGGCGCTGCTCGCGGGCCTGGTGGTGTTCTGCTACAGAGACTCCTTCCTGCGCAAGCCCAGGCACGTCCACAAGGACACCGAGTCCGCCCCGTCCTGCTCCGACTCCACCGGAAGCTTTGCCAAGCTCAACGGCCTCTTCGACAGCCCTGTGAAGGTACCTAGAATCGATAAGAAACATGTCTTAACTCTTTAGAATAACTGTAGCGTCTTAATACTAAGTGGTGTTGGCTGGTGTTTGAAATCTTCCTTCTGCTGTTGTCTTTAGGAGTACCAACACAACATAGATACTCCTAAGCTCTACACCAACCTGCTGACCAACGGCAAGGACCTCAACACGCCCAACGGGGACACTAAGACCATGATCCTCCGTGACGGCTGTCAGCCCCCCGAGCTGGCCGCCCTGCCCACGCCGGAGTCCACCCCTGTGCTCCAGCAGAAGGGACTGCAGCCCATCAAGAACCAGTGGGAGAGGGCGCACGGCAAGGTCAACAGCGCCCGCAAGGATCCCAACTCGGCCCCCAAGAGTCCTCAGTTTCTCCCCTCCTCCCCGCCGCCCCCTCACGCCACCGCCCACCACCCCCACCCCGCTCTGGGCCACTCCCACATCCCGAGCGCGGTGGTCCTGCCCAACGCCACGCACGACCACTGCGGCGGTGGCGGCGGCGGCGGCGGCCACAGCAACGGGGAGGACACACTGCCTCGCTCCGCCGACAAGAAGCAGAAGAACGTGGATCTCCAGAGCGCGCCTGCTCAGCCTAAGAGCAGCAGGAAGGAGCAGAAGAAGACCGTGGACGCCAGGAACACCCTCAACGACCTGCTGAAACACCTCAACGACCCTGGAGCCAACGTCCCTGTGAGCTCCAAGGGGATCCTCCAGGGGGACGGCTCGGGCCCCAGGCCCAGGCAGCACCTCATGCTGGAGCCCATGGAGGCCCTGACCGAGGTGCCTCCGAAGGTGCCCAGTCGCGAGGCCTCACTGTACTCGCCCTCCTCCTCCCTGCCCAGGCACAGCCCCACCAAGAGAGTGGACGTGCCCATGCCCTCCAGCCCCACCAGCCCCACGGGCGGCATGGGCATGGGGGGCACCCTGGAGAGGCAGAGAGGGGGCTACCACCTCCACCGAAGCTCCTCGCAGAGGCACTCTCTCACCTCGCCCAACGGGGTGACCATGGGGGTGTCCCTGTCCCGCCAGCACAGTATGAACAGAGGGGGCTACATGCCCCCCACACCCCCTTCCAGACTGGACTCCCATGGGGGAGCGATGGGGATGGGGCTGCACTCGCCCCATTCGCCCCACTCGCCACACCCCCCCTCAATGTCCCGGCAGAGCAGTTACAGCGGCCACGGCTCGCTGCCCCGAACCGGGGTCAAACGGACTCCGTCGCTAAAGCCAGACGTCCCCCCCAAACCAAACGGTTTCGTGCCACAGACTGAGATGAGGACACAGATGAGGGTGGTGAACAAGTTTAGCTACTAAAAGAGCGTTGACATTTTGCGGGCGGGGGGGCGGTGCTCTTTCTAGGACTACATCCAGAAGAAGACGTCTTGAAAGCTGCCCCTGAGAGTGGTTCTTCAAGGCCTAGTGTTTGCCAGGGGTGGGGGCTGTTCCTGACACATTCAGACGCACATTCATTCAGAGTCAAAAGGGAACGTGACACATGGTCCGAGATGCGAGGAGGGGAATATTCACCACCCAGGGTTTCTCCAACTTCCATCATCATGTCATGCAGGAGGCTGGTCCCCCCACACACCCCCTCCCCCGGCCTGGAACACAGAAGGATCCGGTAGTTTTGGGACCAGGGCTTCACCAGGGTCCAGTGGTTCCTGGGTGTGCAGCCTGTGTTTGGAGGTCTTCCACATCTGTTGGTGTGCCGCGTGAGGTAGCCCAACTGTGATACCAGGTCCGACACGGAAAAATACTTGAAGAACGGGTCTCACTCCCACTGAGCGCTGTCTTCCCACTGATGTGAACTTCACTGATGTCACTTCCTGTGTCATGGCTGACCTGTTGGCATTAACAGAGACAGAGCCACAGGAAGCTGTGGTCCTATGAGAGAGGGGCAAGTGTCAGTCTGCACTCTAATTGGTAGATGCAGAGGGTCTCCCGCTGAAGATCAGAGAGCCCGCTGAGTCTGCATCGGACAGACAGCTGCTGTCGAGGAGGAAAAACGTCAAGTTTAAAGTTCGCTGCAGATGAGTGTCACTGGTCGGCACTGTCTGCCAGGAGCCTGGACAGCAACACACGTTTCTAGCTGTTTGTATTTCCGAGTGTGTGTGTGTAAGATGGCTGGAGTGTGACCAGGCGTTTAACCATCTCTCACAAGCCACACAGACACACGGCCAAGGTAGAGGCCCAAACCTTAGACCTGCTACACTTCTTTCAACTCCAGGACTAATGTCTACAACATGGCTGTATGCGGGCAGTGTTTGTGTGTGACGTGGATGTTCTAACAGGCCACTAGCATAGGAACTCTGTAACTCACTGGGATTTAGCAACACATTCGCTGCTATCGGTTTTAAATGAAACTCCTTGTAGTATGTTCGGGCCTTTGATGCATAGATTTCATACAGGCCAGGATGTCTCCTCTTGTGTGTGTGTATGTGTGTGGTGGTGTGTGTGAAAGAGAGCTAGTGTGTGTGTGTTTCTGTTGTGTGTTACTGTGCTGAAGCCCACACTTCAGCAGTGCACCGTGCTGGTGCTCTGGGCTTGTCGACACAAAGGCAGAAGGCCTTTCTAGGAGATCATCTCCTCCGTCCTCAACGGGAAGAGGTTGGCTTTGGCGGACACGTTTCCAGAGGCCTAGTTCTCTTTCAATGTAGCAACGGTTTTAACTCTCGCGCAAACTAGTATATCGAAATGTTTTGAATATGCTGGTTTTGGTGTTTTTCTTACTCATGAATAGGTCCAATATTTCTGATGCACCTCAACTGGGTTCCTTTATGTCGATGTGGAAAGCATCCTGTTCTCTAGGCCAGACCCATAGCGGAGTGTGTCTGAGTTTCCAGTCCTGGAAGTCAAGTTTCTGGAGCTAGTGTTTGACCCCCGTCGTAAGAGTCAGTGTAATGGTTCCTGCACCCCCTGGGAGTGGCCAGTGTACAATCACAGCAACATCTACCAATGTGTCCCAATGAGTCATGCTGGTAATGACAAGATCCTGTACATATTATAAATATATGAGTATAAATATTTTTAGGCAAGTGAACCTGAATATGTGCATCGTGTGCCTTATTCAATGAATGATCTATATACTGTAAGATTAAAAACCGTCAATTGAATCCAAAATCAGTCACACATTTCCAAATTGAAAAGAATTCCCCACGTCCAAACTGCATCGATCCTGAATTGAGAGATTTAGAGACAAACATTCCAATCGCAGAGTGCAAGCTGATGAACCGAGGTCGCGACCTCTTTTGCGACCTCATTCCTTCCTTCTGTGGTCGTGCAGAGCTGCCACACACAGGTGCCATGCAGTGAATGTATTATCACGACAGAGGGATGTAGTCTGACTTCACGTTAGCTTCCTGACACTCCTACACCCTGCTCTCTCCAGGATTGTCAAACTACGTACAAACCAATTTGGGTTGTTCGGAACCAATTTGTTCCAATTTGTGTTTTTTTTTCCGGGTGGGGCAGTGGTCATGCAGTAACAAAACACAGACAGTGATTGGCTGGTACGAAGTGGATGGATGGGGTTATTGGGAAACACTCTTTTTCCTAGAAGATGAGGTATATGATGGAGCTTTCATCTTTGAGGGGACAAGTGGCAGTTGGGAGCCCAAAGCCACATTTTGTGTTTACATGATGATTGTATGTTAAGCCTCGGCTCTCAGTAATTCTCTGATGTAACCAGTGTTTGGGCTTTCACTCTCTCACCACACGCAAAATGCAAACACACACACACACATACTCCATTGCAGAGACTGGCTGTGCTCAGCTGCCTTGTACATTGCAATATGAACTGAATATTTGTGTTGCAATTTCAATTAAAGCCTTTATATTTCAGTCGATGCTCTGTGTACGTGCAAATGAACCAGAATTGTCTCCAGTTTTGTTTTTAATACTGTGCAACATAGAACGGCCAGCTTTATGTTCTCCTGAGTGTTTGAGCTTGTAGATATGTTGTAAAGTTGTACTGTGAATGTGTACATAAATATGTCTTTTGTTTCAGGATATTTTCTGTTGATTCTTTTTTTTAACACAGCATGTATAGTTGAAATAAAATATTACTGCACAGAACACCTGGAGTCATGTTTGCTTCTCACTACTTGACACTTAAGTAAATATACATTTTGATGGGTGGGACAAACTGTAGCTAAAGTTGGTTAGCAAGGTTTCCAATAACAAAAATAGTCCAGAGACGTTTAGATGTTGCAGTGCTGAGGGCTATTTTTAGATCCTGGTTGTTTTGAAGTTAGGGGCCAGTGGAGAGTCAACCACTCCAGATAGCATGTGGGAACCATTCCAAAATCGTTTGTAGCAGCAGAAACGAACATCTGGTCAAAGAACTGCACTGGGCTTAAGATCTGAGACTCGGCCTGATGCTGAACACACACACACACACACACACACACAGTCACAGACCAGCTCAGAGCACAGCAATGAGATCGGATCTGTGACTGAGAGAACCAGGCCAAAATGGTTCAGGCACCGCTTTTATCCCCATTTAAAGATTTGCTGAATAGCCGATAATTACACTAAGAAATGTAATATCCACTGAGAAATGACAAACACACACACATTCACAGCTCTGCTTCTCAGTGTGATTCATGGTGTTGTCATTACTGTTGCAGACAGAGTGGTATTTAATGGGCCCTCTCAATGGGCAATTCTTCACTGTTCAGCTCCTGAGGTCTAACACAGACATAAGGAGAACGTACACCTGAAGGTCAGTTAGCGCTTAAACTCTGAAATATGAACGAACAGATGAAATATTGACCTTCCTCAAAGTCAGAATAAACTAAATTAAAAATGTCCCTAACGCTACCAAATAATGTGTGAGTGCTTCCTTTTGAGTGCCACTCGGCAAGACAACAGCAGAAACAAGAAAAGGCTTTTTATGTGTGGCGAGTGTTTTCCCGTGAATACGTAGCTGGCTAGGGAAGAGGCCTGGGGGAGCTCAGCCACTGGCTGCTTCCAGAGGGGTCCCCTGGGCTGTGTGTTTGAGAAGGGGGCCATTGTGGCACGTCACTGCCGTCACAATGTTGACACAAGTGCTCCTTCTTGTGCTTTCAGCAGGTCCCCATGAAAACTCGCACCTACCGGCAACGCTGACATCTTCCCAGGCCTTCCCCTCCCTCATCTAACTCCACAACGCTCTTCTTTTCACAGGGTAGTGGCACATTCCCCCTGGGTAGTTTACTGAGACAGTGAGCTATGAAGTAATGCAGGGTAGAGTGGGGCAGGCTAGGAATGGGGCCCAGGAAGGCTAGGACTGGGGCCTGGGCTGGAGGGCTGGAGGCCGTGTATAAGGGCCCTTTCCCTTTCTGACCCTATTTTAATGCAGGTGGTGATCCCTCATCTCATCAGATGCCCTCGCTGAAGAAGGAAACACACAGAGGGTTCCTGTCCCCTGGTCATCCGCCCGTCCAGGCCATACGCCTCTGCTCCTCTGGGGGGGCTGCCAAGGGCATTGAGAGTGTGTGTGTTTGTGTGTGTGTGTTCATGTGTATGTATGTGTGTGGGAGAGAAGGGAATCGAGAGAGAGAAAGTGTGTGTGTGTGTGTGGTCTGTGTCTAGAGCCCAGGGGCCAGATAGAGCTCATGCAAACAGACCAGCTAATGCTCCGTTCAAGTCGAGCACACCAATGGCAGTCATATGGACACAAGCGGAAATAAGTGAATCACAGTTCTGGTCCAGTTAGGAAAGTCCACAGTAGGTAGCCCAACAGACAACAGCAATCGTGGTACTAGAATCAATGTAGAGCCACACGCAGTAGCAGCAACACACACAAACACAAAGTGATCCAATTGTCCACCCCTCTCATCTCCGAGCCTGCTATGTCTTTTTCTCTCTCTCAGATCTTCCCCGCAGACTCTCTGTAGTTTTAAAGGTAGCAATTATGCCAGAAAACACGGCTTGTTCATCTTTTTCTCTCAAGCGCTGGCAGCTTGAACCTGCAATTACAATGCCCTTTCATGGAGGTGTCTGAAAGGTTATTGGTGGGACTGTCTGAGGACCCACATCCTCTTCTGTCTTATAAGACCTGTGTGGGTTCAACTTAGAGCATATACTGTATGTAGCATATATGAAGGAAAAGAGGATATTTCCAGGGCTGTGGTACAGCCAAACACTAGATTGTAGTTCTGTGCTGTAAAGACACTAAAAAACACCCAGCAAGAGACACACGTACCTTAGAGAGAGACAGAGAGATAGAGAGAGATAGAGAGAGAGAGAGAGAGAGAGAGAGAGAGAGAGAGAGAGAGAGAGAGAGAGAGAGAGAGAGAGAGAGAAAGGGATATTTTAAGTGATGACAAGAAAGGGAGATTTATTACATAAATGTTCCGACCTTCGGCTGAATGAAGATGTTTAGACTGTGTGTGAGACATACGCAAAGTGTCTTAACGTGAACGAATCAGAGATCATCCATGGCACTCTGCTTGCTTCTCTCTCTCTTCTCTCTCTTTCTCTCTCTCTCCCCCCCCCCCCCCCCTCTCTCTCTCTCTCTCTCTCTCTCAATAAGCCTCAGCCAAGCTACGCTCTTAATTACACCCAACCCACAGCACCAGCTTTTATTACAAAGAGGTGGAGGGAAAGGGGGGGGGAATTAGAGGGAGGGATGGAGGGAGAGATGGACGAAGGAACGAAGAAATAGAGGATTTGATTAGATTTGAGGCAGAAATGGAGGGAGGGATGGATAGAGGGGGAGAGAGGGAGGGGAGGGGAGCTCCACACCATCAGGTCAAATGAAGTTCTTTCAACCTTTAATCATAACCTCCAGAATAACATATTTTTTGTGTGAGTGTGTGTATGTGTGACTGTCCTAAGACTTTCCTTATGAGAGATAAGTGTGCAGAGGTGTTGTTAGCTGACAGTACAAGACCTGTTCCAGTGTGACACACACAACCCGTTTTAGTCATGAGAACACAGACCTAAATTTATGTTGAACTGTTCCTCGAACGATCACTGATATACTGATAAGTCCTGAAAACAGTTCAAATCTATGCACAGTAAAGATATTTTTTCAGCTTGGTCATTCCACAGAGGGTTACCTGTGTCTGGGCAAATCGTTATATATTCTTTTGTAATATATTTAGTGTTTCATCATTATACTGCTCTTTCCGTGGAGTCCCTGTTGGCAGGATAGCTCATTCGCATATTGCCATTCTTGCTAGCTCTAAGGACATTCACCCAGTCCTTCACCTGAGTCAAGCTCACTGCTTAAGAAGACAGATCTGCTGGGGGGGGGGGGGGGGGGGGGGGGAGATAGACATCTGTTTAATGTGGTTGTTTAATATGCTGCACAGCACAAGCCTGTGTTCCAAAAACCCGCAGGTAAAGATGCTTACCTGTCACTTTTCATCTTTGGTGCATATGTGTGTGTGTGTCCATGTGTGCTATACACAAGCAACAGCTTGTGAGATACATACACTTTGATGAGTCAGCACACACCTGTGGTTGTGCGTGCGTGCAGTAAACGGATAAAGTCTGTGACAACAGAGCACCAAGACAAAGGACTCACGCAAAGCAGATGCAAACACACCCACACACACAAACACACGTATACACACACACAAACACACACTTACACAAACACACACACACAAACATACACAAACACACACTTACACAAACACACACTTACACACACACACAAACACACACTTACACAGCCATTCTACTCTTCTTTCACACCCTTCCACTTCATCTTCCTTTGACCTTTGACCCCAGTGCTTTCCAAAGGACACTTGGTAAACCTCTAGACTAGTCTCACCACTCTCCCACACACCCATCCTAGCTTTCAGAATTGGTATGACCAATGTGCTGGGGCTGGCATTTCCCAAACACTGACGCACACACACACCTGAACACACCCCTGAACACACCCCACGCCAACAAGAATGAGATCAGACACATCTGAGCCTGCACCATCTCCTGAGAATCTGGGCCTGGGAAAAAAACCTGGCATGAACACACACGCACACTTTTGTTATTGAGTTATGGACTACATTATGTTGACACACCAGAGTTTGTGTACATAAGTACATAAACAACAAACAGAGCTCCACTAACCGATCAGTTAAACGACTTGAAACACTCTATTTAACACAATATACAGTTCTCTGTTAAGTGTGAGTATGTTGAGGACCATGGTGGGTGAGTCTGCTGTGAGGGTATTACCTTCGTTAGTTAGCTTAATTGAACATAGCTGGGATCTGACACTGGCCAACAGCACAATCTTAGCAACCCACCTGCATTAGTGCCAGAGAAAATGTATTCTCCCGGCAGACCAATGAGTTGATGGTCTGTCCACATCAGACCAGCCGCATGGCTGCTGCATCAGCCCCCTCCTCCCTAGAGCACCCTCTCCTCCCTAGAGCCCCCTCTCCTCCTACTACCCCACGCTGTTCATCATCCACAGAAGAAATTAGATGCCTGCTCTAATGGAACAAAACACACCTCTCTCTCTTTCTCTCTCCCACTCTCCTTCATTTTTCTCCCACTGCCTGTCCTTCACAGTCGCTCCCTCTCTCCCTCTCTGCCTCTCCTTCGCTCTTCCCCTCCGTCTATCTCTTTCTCTTAATTCACAATTTCTTCCCATCTCTCTCTTTCCCTCTTTCTGTCTCACCCTCTTTCTCTAAACTGAACACTGTCTCTTTGTACTAAGCACGATCACTTCAAATCCAGAAGACAAGGGCAGAGCGAGGGAGGGGCCGATGGAGGGGAGGTGAGAGAGAGGCAGAGCGAGGGAGGGGCCGATGGAGGGGGGGTGAGAGAGAGGGGCAGAGCGAGGGAGGGGCCGATGGAGGGGAGGTGAGAGAGAGAGGCAGAGCGAGGGAGGCGCCGATGGAGGGGGGGTGAGAGAGAGGCAGAGCGAGGGAGGGGCCGATGGAGGGGGGTGAGAGAGAGGGAGAGAGAGGGAAGAAGCAGAGGAGGGATGGACTGATCGCCAAGACGTTGCGCAACAATCCTCACCCTATCCAACTGGAAGAATCATTGCTCAGCTCGAAAACAAGCCGACATCCCTCCAATTGCGTTGGCACAGAGGTCAAGGCTTAGTGAGAGTGAACCCGCCCCGATATCACAGGCCTTTCATCCCCACGGTAGGGACAACCTAGAGCCCTAAAGAATTCCAGTATTCCTATTTCTTTTCTTTTTAGACAACAGGTTGGCTCCCCCCAAAACGTGTCCAAGCAACACGAACAAATGAAACTAACAGAACGTATGGAGAGAAGCCAGCCTCACAGCGTCAGTCCTGACAGAACACTCTCAAATTCAGTCCACAACATTCAGCACTCAAGAGAATAATACACATTCCGGCTCAGCTACAAAGGTAAAAGCCAAAATGCCTGTCTGGCCTTGCCTGCCTAAATCTGAGGTACACTTCAGGAAAAAGTCCAGAGTTGTCTCAGCTGCAGCACAAGCGACCAACACACACACACACACAGACCTTGTCGTCTGTGTGTGTGTGATGTGTGCGTATCGGTGTGTGTGAGAGAGAGTGTGAGTGAGCGTGCATGTGTGCGTGCGAGGCATGGCGAGGCCTATTAAAAGGCAGCCTGAGGAGAGGGCTTTCACTTGGGCATCCACAGGGGGGGCAGGGGGGCTTTTGTGTGCCACAGCCCCGTCCTGAGAGATGGAATTAGAGTCTTTCTCCGCTGGAAGACTCGCACCAGGAGAGAACCTGCCTTAATTAGACCATGTCTGCACTGGGAAGGAGGGAGGGAGAGAGGGAGTTATGGAGGAACAAGAAATATAGGCAATGGAGGAGGAGAACGAAGGGGTGAGAGAGAGTTTGCACAGTGCGGGGATGCTATGAGGGTGTGATTGCTAGTGACAGGAGTCCAGGATCTAGACAGACGTGTCAGCGGTGGACAACTGCTCTGGAGAATACTAACAATGGCATAAACACACTACACAGACCCAATGTCAAAAACACTTACAAAGGATGAACTAGGCTTTCAATTCACCTCTCCTCTCTCGGGAGAATTCACGGCCCAGACACAAGGCTGAGTGGGAGGGGAGAGGAGCCGCAGCCAGAGGAGCCGTTGTTATGATCCTAATCAAACGACACGAGGTAAACAAATATTTACAGGCATAATGAATCTTCAGAGCATTATCTCCAAATATGGCGGACACTAATATTGATGACTGTGCTTAACCTCAAACTGGTATAAATCAAAAGCAACATAAATATTTGTCAAAGTAAATGAGTCCGTGAATGTCCTCTCCGTAATTGGATAAGGTAATGGATTAATGAACAAGATCAACACTGTGCACTCTGTCTCCTGATCCTGATTCATTCTAACAGGGTGGACTGCTGAGACAGGGTGGGAATGGTGTATTTCTGGGTATCATAAGGTAATCTTAACCCGTAAAAGGGCAATGAAACCGATCGTAAGACATCACAAGACTGAGGTATCCCTGAGCTGACCTGGGAGCATAAGGCCAACACACAAACACACACTCTTTCATTACAGTCAATCCCCCCCAGTGAGGAGCACCCAAACCCTGGCTATATTTGGTGTCTCTCCGGTGTCTTAAGCCTGCTGTTAGCCGCGTTCCACCTGATTACTCTGATCGCTCACATCTGACAGACCTATCTCCACCCAGACCAGTCTGTTCTACACACATGCACACACACACACGCACACATGTACGCACACACACACACACACGCACACATGTACGCACACACACACGCACACACACACACACACATGTACGCACACACACACACACGCACACATGTACGCACACACACACACACACACACACACACAAGACAACAAATTGGCATTGTGGCATCTGCTCAGTTGCAGATGAAAGAGTTACATGACAGCAGGTCGAACTGTTAAAAGAATGGCACAGCCGTGCACATGCTCAGTGTTGACCAGTTGAGAGCTGGTCAAACAGATCTACTCTATCAAGACTTCCGAGCAAAACATCAGGTGACGCAGAGACACAGAACAGCAATACCAACCCCGCCTTCTTCAACACACACACACAAATACACACGTGCACACACACCCTCAGGTCAGGGGTCATGAATTAGAATAGCAAGTCTTTGATCTGAAACCCAGCAAGACAGAAACACAGAACGCACTCTTTCTCTCTCTTTTATGCACAAACTCACACACACACTCACATATACACAGCCCAACGAGCTGGAAACTCCACGGGGGGGCATTACCATGCCAACGGGCTAGTGCCACTCAGACGTAAGAGTAAATAATAGGATCTCAAGATCAAATCTCACTCACACACACACACACACACACACAAGGGAAAACGTTACATCAAAGAATATCAGTACACTCATCCCTCTGAGCAGGTCCCACAGGGAACCCCACAGACACAGACGTGTCCTTGTTCTTTGTTGGGTTGTCAAAATACAGACAGAGGTAGGCTACTTCCCGCAACAATGGAAGACCGTACAACGGTACAACATCGGTAACTTACCGGAAGTGCAACACCTGCTCGACCTGTTCAAAAACGCAATTTCTTAAACAATTTAGCATTATCCGGGATCCTCCGCAAAGGACCCCCCATGTTAACTTCTTTTAAAAAAAAAGATTTTTCTTTAAAATTGAAATATTAATTTATTTCATCTGATCCAAAAATTCAAGGTTCGGAAATTCAGGTTGCTCAAATTCAAACAGTAAAATTCTGATCCCCAAAATGCAATAAAAAAAAATCAAGCTTCAGCAATTCAAATAGAACAAAATTCAAGGTGCTCAAATTCGGCTCGATTTTTTCGGCTCGAATGTTTTGGATTCAGTGGTGTTTAAATTTCAATACATTTACATTTAGTCATTGAGCAGACGCTCGTATCCACAGCGTATTCAATGTATTCAATAAGTATTCAATGCCTTTTAAAATTAAAAACATTATGTCACTGATTTGCGTCCATACTGACTAACTTTTGAGGTTATTTGTTTGTGTTTAGTTATAAGGGCGATGGGTATGTTTTGGCAGTAAGTCGAAATGGATCAACACTCATAACGGGATCACACTTTGTGTGTAAAGTCAAAGTGTGCAAGTCACAAACTAGCCTGCATTAGGGTTTTAAAATGAGTAAATAGGTGCCCAAATTAAAAGTCATGACTACGTGACCATGTAAACTGTTGGTTCAGATTGTCCATTTTTAATTGTTTGATTCTGAATGTCCCCCTGCTGCTGATCTTCAATCTCTCCTTGTCCCACCCCTTGTCATCTCTCTCTCCTTGCCTCGCTCTCTCTCACTTCATTTATTGTGAGTTCCCCCCAGTAACTTCTCCCTGACATGCCTGCTGCCAGTGGTGTTGTCCCAGCAGATCTACCTTTTAGTTTACCATGGTTCTGCACAGACACACAGCTCAGCTGGAAACACACTACATCTATGACTAAATAAAGAGAGAGAGAGAGAGAGAGAGAGGGGGGGAGAGGGAGAAGGAGAGAGAGAGATAAAGTGAGTGAGACATGCACACTTGTTTCTCTGTGTACTTTTCTCCTGCAAATCTGTCTCCACAAATCATAACAATTGACTCTGACTGTGTGAAATTGTCTCGAAAAAAATCCTAACCAGTAATCTTCAGCCTCCCGACCACACAGACAGCCGTGTCTCTCCGCCCCAGAGACGCACGGCTGCGGTTAGGCCCAGGTGTACACAAACAAACTCAGTCAAGTGCTTCTTCCCTCAGTGTTGGGATCCGATTCTGCCCTGGGGGAAGACATCTCTCTGCTCGCATAATGAGAGACGTCTACATGGTCCAAACTGCTGACAAAAGCCTCATATCTCTTTCCAACCTACTGGGCTTCAGACCAGCCCGCTTAGCCCCGGGCTGCCTGGAGCCCTCTTTCAACTTAGTCCAGCCCGAGCCTAGTCCAGCCCCGTCCTCAACCAACGCCCCCTACCCGCCATCCGTTAACAAAAGGCCATTCACAGGGGTGTAATCCATGCCTGTACATATAGGACCGAGGGACAATACCTGCCTTTCTCCTCAGGCAACAAAAACACCTATTGTCTTCCTGTAAAAAAAGAGCTGATACACTGTGTGTATATACACAGTGTCCATTCAGCAGATGGAGTAAGACAGCGTATGAAGGAGTAAAGGAGATTCCGGAGAAAAAGAACATAATGAGAATATGGATGAAAATGTACTAACATATCTGAAGACTCATCAAAGACACACTGTTAGAAAGCACCTGGCTCTGACTTGGCCATTGTAGTAGGAAGCTACACAGTAGAGGGTTAGGGTTACAGAAATTGATATTTCAGTCAGATAAAAATGTGTTCTTTTATATATTATATGTCTTATGTCTTCTTTTCTATTTTTCTATTTTATTTAACTTATTCTATAACTTATTCTATAACTGCACACAGTTACCTGACCACTTGAATTCCTTTGGAATCAAAAGTTTTTCCATATAAACATGTTGACTAATAAGTAATGTTTACCAAGTACCTTGCTGGATAATTAATTAGCTATTGGTTCAAATAATTTTTTTATTCAACCGTCACACCAAAGGGACCAAATAAGATTAAAATTTCAGTAGTCATCAAATCTTTAACGCTATGCAACAGTTTTATTTGAAGGACCGTGGAGGATTAAACCAGATGGACCCAGTCCAGGATTCTTTTGAATGTACCAGTATGTGTCCACTGACTGAATGCATCTCTGTCTCTTCAGACAGGCAAGCTGCCACTGTTGACCCCATAGAACTTACTCTGGAAGAACATACCTCTTTTTCCCCTGCTGTCGCTTTCCTCTCTCTCACATTAACCCCCCCCCCCTCCTCCTCTCTCTCTTCCTCTCTCGCTCGCCCTGTCTCTTTTGCTTGTGCTCTGGCAGAGTCTGCATCCCCCACCCTGTGCCAGCAGGCATAACCTACCCTGGCGCTTTGGCACGGGCATACATGCAAATGCAGAGAAACATGGGCCTGATAGAGTGAAGCAGAGAAAGAGAGAGAGAGCGAGAGAAGAAATGAGAGACAAACTGATAGAAAAAGACTGGTCTGAGATGAAGAATTGTTGATGAAACCTGACCCTTCCTCCTCTCCACAACAGACATGCACACATGTGTCTGAATGCTATATCTCAGCACCACTTTCTGCCGCAGTCGCCTGACTACACTGCCATATATTTTATGAGCACCACACTGGGGCTCCCCAAACTGTGCAGGCCAGACTGGGGCAAAGGCAGATGGAAGATAGGTGGAGGATAGGTGGAGGATAGGCGGAGGATGGGCGGAGGATAGGCGGAGGATAGGCGGAGGATGGGCGGAGGATAGGCGGAAGATGGGTGGAGGATAGGTGGA
This sequence comes from Osmerus eperlanus, assembly GCF_963692335.1. NCBI lineage: Eukaryota > Metazoa > Chordata > Actinopteri > Osmeriformes > Osmeridae > Osmerus > Osmerus eperlanus. The sequence goes on from NC_085027.1 coordinate 3,402,847, forward strand.
GGATGGGCGGAGGATGGGCGGAGGATAGGTGGAGGATGGGTGGAGGATAGGTGGAGGATGGGCGGAGGATGGGCGGAGGATAGGTGGAGGATGGGTGGAGGATAGGCGGAGGATGGGTGGAGGATGGGCGGAGGATAGGCGGAGGATGGGTGGAGGATAGGTGGAGGATAGGCGGAGGATAGGCGGAGGATGGGTGGAGGATAGGTGGAGGATGGGTGGAGGATAGGCGGAGGATGGGTGGAGGACGGGTGTTGTCTGCGGTCACATGTGTTCTCTGGCAGGGTCTGGGAGGACAGCTGACTCAGCAGAACAGCCTCTCAGCTCTCATTGCTGCGTCACAATAGACACAAAGACAAAACCACACACACACACACACACACACACAGCCCCCGAGTGGCTGCCCCAGAAACAGAAAGGAACAGCACCACAGCAGGTTCACAACAAAGAGACAGGGGGCTTAATTCACTACAGACACAATACTGGGACCACCCCCTGGTCTAACACAGAATATAAGCATGCGCACACACACACACACACACACAGCTTAGTCATGAACAGCTCTGCTGCTTCAGCCCTTACCCACTGTTCACACTTGCAGGTGTTGACATGCTTGATAATCACCAGAGGCTCCCTCATGTCATGGCCTCTCTTTTGTACTTGGGCGTCCTGAATAACTCGCCTGCCTTCCCTCCCTGCATTGCTGTCCCCCCCCCCTCTCCCTGATACTGCTAGCTTCCCAGAATTAAGCGAACGGATCGTTAATGAGTCACCGTGGGTAACAGGAGGTAGTAGGAGTTAACCAGACTAGACGAATGGAACAGTGAGGGGAAAGGGCCAGTGAAGCGTTCTCAAACACACGTACACAGTTCAGATCCACACAAACACATGTAAACACACTGTTCAGATCTACACAAACAAACAGTTCAGATCTACACAAACACACAGTTCAGATCTACACAAACACATGTAAACACACTGTTCAGATCTACACAAACACACAGTTCAGATCTACACAAACACAGTTCAGATCCACATAACCACACAAACACAGTCAAACAGACGCACATACAGTTCAGATTCACACACACACACAGTTTAGATCCATACAAACACACACACACACACACACACACAGTTCAGATCAAACACATGCAAACACACACAGGCGTGTCCCTGCACAAGATGGGAGGTTGTAGAAACTGGAGCAGAAAGTATGAGGGGGATTAGGAATGCAAGCCAGTTCCTCAGACCTTTCCCAGCTCAAGGTGAGCTTCTCTTCAGACAGGAAAGTGCGTGTGTGTGTGTGAGAGAGAGAGAGAGAGAGAGAGAGAGAGAGAGAGAGAGAGAGAGAGAGAGAGAGAGAGAGAGAGAGATGATAGTCGTGGCTGTTTAACTTCAGTGGGGTGTTTACGTGGGCAGAGGGGAACAAATTGCAGGATCTTTTACTGCCAAATAACAACATGGTGAGAGGTGCCACTGATCAAAAGCACAGATCTGAAACATTCAGCTTCACAGCGGTACTACTGGGAGAGACGGGTTTTCGGTCTCTCACGCCCATACATTTACAGCTCGAAAATGGGTGCCTCAAAAGCCTCCATTTCAATCATTCTATTCTGGTCTGCAACAAACTGTCATCATGTCTCAACTGAGCGAGAGAGAACAAGAGAATGAGGGGAGATCATCTCTGAGGAACAAACACCAAACAGCACCTTGGTAAAGAGAAGAATGATGACTAGTAGATTTAGTTTGTTTGGGCTTGTGGTTGCCTTGTGGTGTGGCCCTGTCTTCTCAGCTTGCCCAGAAGATGGCAGTGTTCAGCTCACACCACAGGAAGACAACAAAAATCAGTGTTCCATGGAAGGGATATTTACATTTAGTCATTTAGCAGACGCTCTTATCCAGAGCGACGTTCAATAAGTACAGGGACATTCTCCCCAAGGCAAGTAGGGTGAAGTGCCTTGCCCAAGGACACAATGTCATTTGACACGGTCAGGAATCGAACCAGCAACCTTCTGATTAATAGCCCGATTCTCTAACCGCTCAGCCACCTGACTCCCTATGTATGGATTCTGTTGGGGTTTGTGTTAACCAGCCATTGCAGTGAGTTACTATAGAAACCATATGATCATTAGCAACTGGCCAGGCATGTGCTTGGCTGTGACTATTTTGTTCCGTCACTATTCTGTGTGGATTGTTTACCAGAAAAGGTCAAATGTTCTCTGCATGACCGGTTTCGCTTAACATTTCATGGTGCGTGGAACGACTACATTTTCTTGAACACAAATCCCCCATGATGAAGAGATGGACAGGGTGCAGAGAGCGGAGGATGAGGAGGTAGAGGACAGGATGGAGGGGACCCTTTTCCACACACCCCATCTTTTGTCTTTTGTCCCTTCTCAGGAAGTCGACGGCCTTCTTGGAGTTCCGCTGACACCATAACTTCTCGTTCTCGCTCTCTCTATCTCTCTCAGGACACCCCTGCTTTCTCTGCTCACCAGGAAGGACAGAGGTGTGGAGGAGGGGGCATGGAGCAGCTGGATGAAGGGAGGGATTGGGAGGATGGCTGTGAGCCAGGAGGAGCTCCACAGCTATTGTTGTTTCTGTTTGTCCACTTTTTGTCCACTGTGCTCATCCCGATCTGATCAGACTCAAACAGCAACAGGAAGAGCCCCCGGGAGATCACAACAGGGTCAAGCAAGCTGAGCTGATAACATCTAGCAGGAGCCCGCATACACATACACCTTCAGCACACACACACAGACAGACACATACCTGGAGCAGTCTCTAGGATAGGGACATAGGCCACCAGCATCTGAAAGGAGTATTTACCATGTAAGACAACACAGCTGATTACAATAACACTGTAGCATCCAAGGGCTGCCTCCAGTGTTGAAATGATTCACAGTGCAAATGTTAATGAACATCTGAAAATGTCAAGGATATGATTCATAATGTAGGACACATTGAGTTACAGATTTGACATTTCATAGTACATTTTTCCGGGGCTTGAGTTATGTTGTTGCATTGAATATTTTCGGAACAAATAACCCCTCCAGCCAGAAGTATGTGTGTGTGTGTGTGTGTGTGTGTGTACGGGTAGGTGAAGCGCCATGTCCTTACCAGTGCACTCAAATGTACTGCAGTTTCATATTCACTACTGGCAACAGCAAACTTTCAACCAATCTTTTATAAACCACTTATCCACAAATGGGTTCATTTGACTTTCCATCCTGTTCTTTAATCAGATTCCCTTCCTTCATTAGGATAATTACTCAGAGAGCAAGACGAGGCTGACCACTGTAGATTTAATTAGAAAGGCTTTCTCTGATGTGACGCTGCACTCAGCATGCACCCACACACACACACACACCCACACCCATGCATATACACAATTCAGTTAGAGCAATCACATGTACCGAATAATGAGGTTGCAATAAAGAGAAGCGATCTGTCTATGCAGACAGTGAGATGAAGGTGTCTGCAATCCTTCCCCCCCAAATTCTTTATTTGCTCTATTATATGCACAATTTGTAGGCTAAGAAGTTGGGTCTAAACTCAAATGAAGACTTCTGAAAGCATTTGCCAATGGTTGAATTTGACAGTTGATTGTCTTTTCCAGTAGATGGCATTGCAGTTGTATGTGAATGACTAGGGAGAATGTTTACATTTATTTATCAGTACCACATGGATACATCCACCGATAGCAGTGCCACCTCTGTTGTCCTTGGCCAGGGTTTACAATACACATCACATAACCAGTGCTGTGGTACCATATACTATAGCTGGGTGTAGCTAGTCACAGACCTCTAAGTGGTGTTACAGGAGACCGAGGACGTCCAGTGAAGGTTGAAGAGAACACAAGGGGGAAAATAGACACTTCAGTTTCAAAATGAAAGCATGTTGGCTCCATTTTCTCTTTTAACAACTACAAATAAATCAGACAACAACTGTAGCAATCTAGACCGGGCTCGCTAGTTATTACCAACCTGGCGGGTTAGCTCCCAATCGATTCTCTGTCAGCCTGTGAAACTGTAACCTAAGGACCTTCTACCTCCCTACATCGTGATAACAGTCTAGCTCTCTTATCCAGTACACCCAGCACTACAGAGCATAGCCAGGGGAGGGCAGAGGCAGCTTAATTGGAACATGTAAGGACCTACCCTCAATCTTTTATATTTGTCTTTATCAACCCGCTTCTGAAAACCATTTTAATCTGGTTCCCAGCCCTCACAATCTCTTGTAGTGGCCCTAGGACTCCAGCGCCACGACAATTCTGATGACTATGAGTATGACCTTGGGCTTCTTGGAAAAAGTCAAGAGGTTTGCCTCTACAGGAGAGAAAGGGGGAGGGGGCAGGGAGGAGAAAGCGGGAGCAGGAAAGGAGGATAATTAGAAAGGAGGAGGAGAGGAGGAGGAGAGAGAGACGGGGTGAGAGGACCTTGAGAGGGGAGGAAAGAGCGAGAGAGCGAGAGAGCAGCAGTCGCTGGTCTGGAGAGTGGAGCAGTCGTTCAGCTGGGCTGTTTCCTGCTAATTAACGTCCTGGTTTTATTAGCTGCATCCTGTGGGATCTCCTCTGCCTCACAGCTGCACAGCAACGCACAAAATAAAACCACGTCAGTGCTATGGGCAGCGAGTGGCAAGGTGAAAATAGAGCAGAAGCAGTCATGTTCGAGCAGCCTGAGCCTTCGCCCCCCCCCCATGATGAGATCATTACCGGCCCAGTTAACCCTCTCTCTCTCTCTCTCTCTCTCTCTCCCCCCTCCCCCCCCAGAGTGGCAGCAGGGTGATCTCCAGTCGTCAAAGCCCTCTGCTCATCTCTAGCCTCCTGACTGGCTCACCCTGACATGCATGAGAAGACCCACCCCTCACACACACGCAAAGAAACACACACAAATACATACACACACACAGACACGCACACGGACACAATGTAAGACACATGGCTTGATTAAAGGTTTATATATATATACACACAATGCTCTTTCTGGGAGATTTATTGCACTAAAAGTATCAATGGGATTAATCACAGCTATGGTTATTTTAATCATCATAACAGAACATTTTAGACTCAGAATCTGGTGTTTCTAAATAAATAAAGTACCAGTCAAAAGTTGACACATTTTCCCATTCAATTTAATTCAATAAAAAACTATATCGAGTAATCCTTATCATCCAGTGAACTAAGTAACTTCTTTTATGAGGTCAAATCTTGATCACAGAAATAGAAAGCAATCATATTCCTCTTCACTTCTCATATTAATAATGAACATCGAGGTAGGTACCCAGGGCCCCTGCTATCAGGGCGTTTAAAGAAGTAAACTTCCTGACCAGCTCAAGTTTCAACAAAAGTCAATTTTCAACAACTGAATCAAAATCCAATCCCCTGAATTTATAGCTGGGAACAGGTGAACAATGACACATGATTTCACATTGCAAAAGCATAGGTGTACATTTGATCATATGAAAACATATTTAAAAATCTCTGCCGCCCTGTTCAACGACAACATTTAGTCAACACATAAGTTTGACCTTAAAGTTTGACCAGTGATACAGAACAGTGTTGCGTTGTGATTCATGGATTATTCTGACATCGTTTTGTTCATCCTCTGGCAGCCATATTGTTCATGATCTGAGAGTCTCCCTCGAAGGCCCCGTTGTCATAGGGATGCAGGTCCTGGTGCCTTGCAAGTTCCGGGGTCGACGTGTCTGTCAGCGGCACATTGTAGAGATGCTCTTCACCTGACACCGTCACCACGGTGACATCTGGTGGAGAGATGGGTGAACCGTCCTTCTTCACCTCAGCATCCACGCCCAGAGCCTTCAGGATGTCACACTTGCACATGGGACAGGTCCTCTTCTCCAGCAGCCAGGGCTCGATGCACGCCTTGTGGTAGAAGTGTCCACAGGTAAGAACAGTCACGACCTCTCCTGGCTTGTAGGAGTCGATGCACACGGCGCAGGTGTGGGAGTCGGACCCGATCTCTTCATCGTCTCGTTTCAACTTGCGCACTTCTAACCGACCAATGGCTTTCTTTGCCTCCGACTTGAGCCGTGACTCTGCACGCATTTGCGCCCGGAGGCTATGGAGGCGGTGGACAGAGACAAAGATAAAGTAGCCAATGGAAGCTGCCGTTACTACAAAGAATGAGATGGAAAGGAAGTACAGCCAATAGGTGTCCATCCAGGGTCCAAGAGGTTTACCTAAATCGATAACCATCTTTACCTCAACGCTACTGTTCACAAGGTTGACTAAGTCCTTGCCCAGGAGGTTTCCAATCATAATGGCCACAATGCCTTGGGCTTCTTTGTGTTCCATTTTGCTGGTATTGTTTCCCGTGCCATCCAGGTTGTAGACCACAACACCGTCTGCCCCCTGGCGCTTGGCGGCATTGATCTTGTCACTGAAGCTACAGCTTCCTCTCTCAACCAGGGCAATCCAGGGCACGAGGGCAGAGTTGTTGGGGCTGTAGACGGTGTCACTTCCACAGCCAAAAGGGTCAGAGCTGGGCAAGACAACAATGCCTGAAGCCGGAAGCAGGGGAGAATTGCGACCGTACACCCCACACTGACAGAAGAGGTTAACGGTCTGGTTGTCCATGCTGTACGAGTAGTTCACAAATGCCGTCCAGAACAAGATGGCCCCTGAGCACTGAAGAAGCGCTGACAACAACACCAGAGAGAAGAGATAAACCTCTGACTTCTTACCCATGATAGAGATCTTCAAAAGAACCACATACAAGTGGTGTTTTAGAGTTCCTTTGGGTGTTAGTCTTTCGTAAATTCCAGTTGCTCGATTGATAGAAACACGGTGCTCAGAGCTGCCACTCTTTACCTGCTGTTGATGGTAATTAGATAGGAGTGTTTGGTAACACAACACTGGCTGTGCGTCAGCCACCAACCTCTTCTTATCTTACTGGACCTTGATCACTAGTTAAACCAACACTCCTACTGAAGGGCTTGGTGCTGGATTGTTACAAGTCTACACACACCATGCCTGTACTAAGTAGCAGTGCTGAGAAACAGCACCAAAATAAAATCAGATAAGAGGCCGACACGATAAGGGTCCCAAGGGCAAGGTAACAAAGAACACCTGTTATGAAACTATTGGTTTTAGATCTGTCATGCTTCGGAAAGTTACGCCCAGTTTTCCAGTTTCTCCTTCTTCCTTATTTTCATTATTGTTAGTAAACAGCACATTGTTTGGTAGTCAGGATGATACGGCAGGTTTCAGCAAAGTAATGCTAAATTCTCACTCTTCCTGGTTTTGTACCCAAAGACATGGCTGGGGCAGCATGTTGCTTCTACATACCAGAAAGATTGGCACTCACACAAGCACACACTTCAGATAACTTATCTTGAGTCTGTGCTGCTGGAAAATCTTAACAGTGGTTTTGGATTACGTAAAAAAAAAATGAAAATTGAAAAGAATGGAAATAACAAATAATGGGTTTAACAACTATTTTCTTATTTCAGTACCCAAAATAGTATACTTCTCAACAAAATGAGGTGGGCTTCTTTTTATTACAGTAAGACACAACATGCACCATGCAGAAGATCTTAATATTTACATATAAGAAGGCCAATCTTTATCTAAAACTAGCCAACTTCCAAAGAATTTGTTGTTGACATGAAGTTGATCAATGCAGGAGCTATCTAACACGGAAACAGTTACACTGAAACACAATACGATGGAAAAACTGGTCCTGAAAATGATAAGATCAGGAGATTCACCTATTGATCAGTTTAGAGGAGTTACAGAAGTTTATTTGTTCAGATCCTTCCTTGACATGCCCATTTAGCAGTCTAACGTAAAACATCAGACCTCAGCTGCAATACATTTAGCTCAAGTCAATGCCTTTAAAAAAGTCCATGCCAAAAAATCCAGCATCTGGCAAAGAGCAAAAACTTAAATAATCTTAATTTATGTAATACTGTTGCAAATGCTTTTCAATTAGGGAGTCAGGTGGCTGAGCGGTTAGGGAAGCGGGCTAGTAATCTGAAGGTTGCCAGTTCGATTCCCGGCCGTGCCAAATGACGTTGTGTCCTTGGGCAAGGCACTTCACCCTACTTGCCTCGGGGGAGAATGTCCCTGTACTTACTGTAAGTCGCTCTGGATAAGAGTGTCTGCTAAATGACTAAATTACAGTGAAGTTTCTATGTTGTGGACATCATAACCAGAGTTGTATAGTGCTGACTTCAGCTTCCAGACATGAGATGGGTACTCTCAATGCAACAGATAGGACAACAATTCATTTTACATAACCCCCAGTACATGTCATCTGACAAAATGTACACAATCTTGACAATGTTGTCCCTGATTCGTCCAGTAAGTCAGGCTTAAGGAAGTTATAATGAGTGTGCAATTAGCCTACATCTAAACAAATAACATTTAAAGTCAGACCATAATTGGAAGTCTAATTTGAATACGCATATTTTGATATTGGGGTTGGCATTAGCTTACTAAAACAGTAAAATACACAGCAGAATATATCAATATTATAAGAACTTGTGATTGTGTTAAACTGCATATCGTTAAGACATACTTCTTGCCTAAGGTCAAAGAAGTCTGCTAAATGACAAAATGTAAGTAAACTTCTTTACAAATTCAAGTTGACAAAAGTCTGTTCTCAATAACTGAATCCAAATCCAACCCCTTGAATTTTGGATTGGTACAGTCCAGGAAGGACCTTTTTTTAACTGAGACATGATTGGTACAGTCCAGGAAGGACCTTTTATTTAATTGAGACATGATTTCACAGTGCAAAAGCATAGTGTTCATTTGATCATAACAAAAGCTCTGACGCCCTGTTCAACCACACAATTTAGTCAACACACAAGTTTGACCTTAAACTACTGATACAGTGATACATACAGTGTTGCGTTGTGATTGGACAGAGTCCGCTGATTGTTTTGTTCATCCTCTGGCAGCCATATTGTTCATGATCTGAGATTCTCCCTCGAAGGCCACGTTGTTATAGTGATGCGGGTCCTGGTGCCTTGCAAGTTCCGGGGTCGACGTGTCTGTCAGCGGCACATTGTAGAGATGCTCTTCACCTGACACCGTCACCACGGTGACATCTGGTGGAGAGTTGGGTGAACCGTCCTTCTCCTCCTCAGCATCCACGCCCAGAGCCTTCAGGATGTCACACTTGCACATGGGACAGGTCCTCTTCTCCAGCAGCCAGGGCTCGATGCACGCCTTGTGGTAGAAGTGTCCACAGGTGAGAACAGTCACGACCTCTCCTGGCTTGTAGGAGTCGATGCACACGGCGCAGGTGTGGGAGTCGGACCCGATCTCTTCATCGTCTCGTTTCAACGTGCGCACTTCTAACCGACCAATGGCTTTCTTTGCCTCAGACTTGAGCCGTGACTCTGTGTTTTGCTCCCCCCGGAGGATACGAAGTCTTTGGCCAGAGACAAAGATAAAGTAGCCAATGGAAGCTGCCAATACTACAAAGAATGAGATGGACAGGAAATACAACGTACAGGTGTCCAGAACCCAGAGTTTGTAAAGTTTACCGACCTCGATAACCATCGTTACCTCAACGCCACTCTGCACAAGGTTGACTAAGTCCATGCCCATAACGTTGCCAATCATGATGGCCACAATGCCTTGGGCTTCTTGGTGTGCCATGTCAATGTTTCCTGTAAGATCCAGGTTATAGATCACAACACCGTCTGCCCCCTGACGCTTGGCGGCATTGATCTTGTCACTGAAGCTACAGTTTCCTCTCTTGATCAGGGCAATCCAGGGCACGGAGTTGTTGGGGCTGTAGACGGGGTCACTTCCACAGCCAAGAGGGTCAGAGGCGGGCAGGACAACAATGCCTGAAGCCGCAAGCCGGGGAGAATCGCGACCGTACAAGCCACACTCGCAAAGGTGATTGACGGTCTGGTTGCCCATGCTGTCCAGGTAGGAGACTTTGACATAGGCGGTCCAGAACATGATGACCCCTGAGCACCGAAGAAGCCCCGACAACAAGACCAGAGAGAAGAGATAAACCTCTGACTTATTATCCATGATAGAGATCTTCAAAAGAACCACATAAAAGTAGTGTTTTAAAGTTCCTTTGGCTGTTAGTCTTTTGTAAATTTCAGTTGCTCTGTGGAAAGAAACACTGCCACTGCCTCTCTGTACCTGCTGTTGATGGTAATCAGATAGGAGTCTTTGGTAACATTACACTGGCTGGTGAGTGTCTGTCACACCACCAACCTCTTCTTATCTTACTGAGTTTTCAACACTGTAATGGTAGATTCTCATTCTCTATGGTCTTTTACCCAGAGATATGGTTGGAACAGCATTCTGCTTCTGTACACTGCACCATATATATGGGCACTCACACAAACACACACTTCAGAGAACTTATTTTGAGTATGTTCTGGTCCATCTTACCAGTGGTTTTGATTACGTAAAAAAAAAAAGAAGACCATTTTAAAGAATGGATATACCAAACCTTTATAACAAATATTTTCTTTTTTCAGTACCTATAAAATACCATACTTCTCAACAAAAAGATGTGGGATTCTTTCTGTTCAGACACAACATGCACCATGCAGATATCAGAAAGCTAGTGTTGATACACTCAATCTATTTTTAAAACATGCCAACTTCTAAAATAAATTGTTGTGGACATATAGTTGGCCGATGCAGAAGCTATCTATCACAGAAACAGTTATACTGAGACTCCACGAGATAGACCAATACTGGCACCTACTGGTCAGTTTAGAGGAGTTCCAGAAGTTTGTTTTGTTTATGCCGTCGTAGGCTACACGTGTGTTGGTAACAGAGCCAGTTACATTCTCCTAGCTGGTCTAGCCAAGAATGTCATACCACAGCTGCAATATGTTTAGCTAGACTCAATCAAAGTCAATGCCTTTACAAAAGTCCATACAAAATATAGTATCCTGTTAAAAAAAAAAAATTTTAGGCAGGATTCGGCAATTCGGTTAATGCAACGGCAAAACGTTGAGGTGAAAACCAACAAATTCGGTGGTGTTTAAATGTCAATATTAACCCTCGTGCTGTCTTCGGGTCACATGACCCAAAGGTTCATAACGAACCATCGTTGTGTTTACCCAATTTTACCCAATACAAAAACAAATAAAAATAATTTTCTTTTAACCTTCGCAATGTGGGGGGTCTGAGACAGCCCACCGGTTAAAAGAAAATGCTTCACTTTGTTTTTGTATGCGGTAAAGTTGTCGCAATACAACGATGGGTCACAATGACTGATGGGTCAGAATGACCCGAAGATAACACAAGGGTTAAGTATTCAATTCCCTTTAAATTTCAAAACATTGTCACTGATTTGCTTCCATACAATTCATACTAAAGATCCAAAACGTCAATAATAGCCTATTAAGTTACGTGATACCAAATGCTTTGTATTTGATTATACATAGCAGTTTCTATGTTGTGGACTTCCAACTCACGGGGGCACCATAACCAAGGAATCTAGCCCACTGCTGACTTCAACTTCCAGACATGAGATGTCAACAATTATTTTTACATCACCCCCACGACATCATGTTACTTAAAAAACACAATCTTGATTCGTCCAGCGAGTCAGACCCAAGGAAGTTATAATGAGTAGCCTATGCTTTTACAGTAGCCTACACTTAGCCTACACAAATGAAAATTTAAGTCAGACCATAATTGTCTGTCTAATTTGAATACTATGATATTGGGATTGGACTCAAGTCAAATAGAAAGCGACATAGGTTATTTCAATTAGATAGAACATGTGGCTGTGTTAAACTGCACTTTGTATTTATTGCCTTATAATCGACGAAAGACATTTAAAGCCTACCTTGTTTTCATCGCTGTTTAGGCTATTTGATGCGGGCGGGCCTTCTGCTCATGCACAACCATTAGCAAACATGTCGCGCTGTTATACTGTCGTTTCTCTGTCACCTAAAAGGTAGGCCAATTCCAAAGAGGGATTTCCATAGACATGCCCCAACATCCCGGCTCCACATACGCCACACACATTTGGGGTCTGAAAAATTGTAAAATAATGTAGTCCTATTAATAGCCTAGCCTGTATTAAAACTTGTACACAATAGCCTGTATAAGTTATGTATTAAATTAAAATGTATACATTGACGATGTTCATGTTATACTACTGAAACGTTTCCATCAAATGGATAGCCTTATCCCTCGGATGAATATGCTAGGCTGTAAAGATTCTAATATAATGTAGCAAATAGTCATTCGTTTGTGTAGGCTAGCCTGTCAGAACAATAATAAACATATACCCCAAAAGTGTTTTCTTTCCATGTTTACTCCGAAATGCATTTATTGGGCCTACTTTTTCACAAACTAGTTGGATTAGCTCAATTTTCATTTAGATATGAGCACCCTAATAATCTGTGTTCACGACCCTTGTAATCTGGGTTGATTCATTCAAAACGAGTGTAATATTTCATTCAGAATGTTAATCTTCCAATCCTGTGACTCTCGTTTTACTGGGGGTTAGAACTCGTTACCTAATGCACTTCGGGCTAAAATGAGCTCAACTGGAATAATTTCATCCCGTGATCTCTCATTCTGGGAAAGTCTTAAAAGATGCTTTCCTTCCCGATAGGGTTTCTTGCCATTTGTAGTCCCAGTGTAGTGTTAGATGCTGGGTTACAAGAATCTTAAACTCAAACTGAATGTTTAACTGGATTAGCAAAGGGCAGTCTCATGACTAGCAGGACTAGTTTATAGCTTTCAACGGTTTCATACTAAATTACAATGTATAAAGTTGCAGATGTGCACAAGAAGACGAGAAGAGATTTCATACCTTATTTTCTAGGGCTAGTAATAGTTTTGTATTGCACAGTTCATTTTGTATCATTCACTGCAAAGACAGCTCACGACTCACATCCTTCGAGAGTGCGCAGGGCTGTGGGTAAGTGTATTTTACGTATCTTCTGGATATTTGATCAAGTGTGAATAATTGATGACATAAATCTCATCAAAGTGTGACAGTGTTTGCAATGGGATGATAACCCTAGCGGGATGACCAATTGAAAGAAATTGCCGAATAATTCTTCTTAAGAATAGAAACATTGTTCTTTCTGTTGCAACTCATAAACTCGTTGTGTAGCAATAGTGTCTGCATATAATTTGTTGGCTATATCACTTGAACAAGTTGTTTTGCTGTAATTTCAGAGAATGACACTGAGTGCATCTTACCGCAGTCCTCAGAGTTTCCAGACGGCTTTTTCACTCTGCAGGAAAGAAAGGATGGAGGGCTAATCATACATTTCATGATTATTTTCTACATGTTTTTGGCTGTTGCAATAGTGTGTGATGACTACTTTTTACCATCTCTGGAAGTCATAAGTGAACGTAAGTGACATGCTGCATCTACTTGTTTGTGAGTGCATGTGTGTGTGTGTCTTTGAATGTACATGAGCTTGATAGTCAGTATGGTTGTGCTTGTCTTGGCTAGGTCTGGGACTGTCTCAGGATGTAGCGGGAGCCACATTCATGGCTGCTGGGAGTTCTGCGCCTGAACTGGTCACAGCTTTTCTGGGTAATAGTCACATGATTCCACCTGGTTCCTACTGCAGGCATGGAAGATTACTTCCAGTGTAATTAAATGAGCAGCATGTTTGATTTTGCTCCTTAGGTGTTTTTGTGACGAAAGGAGACATCGGCGTGAGCACTATAGTAGGATCAGCAGTTTACAACCTCCTTGGAATCTGTGCCGCATGTGGACTCCTGACTTCTGTGGTACGCAGACACACACACACTGTAAAGATGTATTTGTGTACACCATGTTTTAATATGTTAACTATAACTTATAAAAGGGCTTATTTTATTTCAAAGGTGGGCCGCCTGACCTGTTGGCCCCTCTTCAGAGACTGCCTGGCATACGGCATTAGTGTTTCTGCAGTTATTGCCATCATTTCCGATAACAAAGTGTACTGGTGAGTGAGTGTGTATTTATGTTATGACCGTACTTCCTCAATCCATGGGTGGTAAAACTTTAAACCCACAGAAATGTAACATGTCACCTACATATCTCCAGACCACAGTACGCAGACTTTACAGTAGAATGCTGTTTATAGAAACTCACTGTAGGTTCTACATTTCTGTTAAAACCCTTGTGTTATCTTCGGGTCATTCTGACCCATCAGTCATTGTGACCCACCGTTGTATTGCGACAACTTTACCGCATACAAAAACAAAGTGAAGCATTTTCTTTTAACCGTTGGGCTGTCTCAGACCCCCCACATTGCAATGGTTAAAATAAAATTATTTTTATTTGTTTTTGTATTGGGTAAAATTGGGTAAACACAACAATAGTTCGTTATGAACCTTTGGGTCATGTGACCCAAAGGCAGCACAAGGGTTAAGACATTTCACAGATAGCCAACTACCACTTTCAGTATCTTTCATGAAACCCTGACAGTATTCTTACTGAATAATGCATGTATCGAAACCACAGTTAGTGGCATTGCATAAATATTTTAGAACCATCCATGGATGCCAACCTCCTCAAATTCTACCTAACCGTCAATGTTAGTTTTGAGGATGGTCGTGACTAGTGCTGTCTGGGCCCAGGTACGACGCGGCGTGCCTGCTGCTGGTCTACGGGGTGTACATTGTCGTGCTGTGTTTCGACCTGCGCATCAGTGAGTACGTCCTCAGGAAGTTCAGCCCCTGTTGCACCTGTCTGGGCAAGGGGCACGGCGAACGCAACGAGACCCAGCCTCTGATGGGCTGGAGCGATGACACCAGTCTGAGGGTGCACAGTCGCTCCAGAACCGACAGTGGGATCTTCCAGGATGACTCTGGCTACTCTAACCTGTCCCTCAGTCTGCATGGGCTCAACGAGATCCCTGAAGGTAGCTTCTGGAAAACACGTGACATACAACACTGAGGATGGCATATCGTCTTGGATTTGTTGCCTTTTAACGACACTTGACACTGCAATCTATCTTGTCTGTCTTTGTTTTCCCCAGTATCGAAGAGTGTGTTTGCCATGCCAGAGAACGATCTGAAGCGGATCCTTTGGGTTCTGTCTCTGCCAATCATCGTTTTGCTGTTCCTGACCATTCCAGATTGCCGGAAAAGGTTCTGGAAGAAATGGTTCATGATCACGTTCCTCATGTCTGCTGTCTGGATCTCAGCCTTCACATACGTACTTGTGTGGATGGTCACCATTGTTGGTAAATACAGAATTTTTCATGAAGCGTAGTTGCGCCACATGAGCTGCATAAAAAGTGATAATAGTCCTCTCCCCTTTCGGCGCCTCTACTTGTCACAGAATGTGACTATCGTCATTTAACAGCTCAACATAAATAGACAGTAATGAATGCGTGGACTAGTTTCCCTTTCAAGACACCAAAAAGCACTTGCAACGAACAATGGAACTTGCTGTGTTCATGCATACTGTATGTCATTAGGTTACATTTGAGACAACATGTTTCATACTCATAGTGGAGTAGAATCACATGTCGGTCTGCTGGCCCATTCCTAGGATGCCAATGTCCTCAGGACTTAGTGGAGCTCCAGTGGATTGTGTGTTTAGGAGCAGGGCCCATACAGCCACGGAAGGATTAAAGCCTGCCTCAGAGGCCTCACGACCAGCATCATGTGAGCGAGGGGTGGACACAGCCCACAGGCACTGTTCCCCCATCAGCCTACCTTCCCCCAGTCTCTACTCTCACCACCAGGAGGGGAAAAAATGAATCTGACCCCGGATCAGACTGCAGGGCCAAGCTCATCATGTGACGATAGTAGACCCGGTTGAGTATAATGGGATTATTATCCACTAGTCGTCAGGAAGGCTCACATGGGAGGGAAGAAGGAGAGCAGGCTCTCTGGGGGAGAGGCAGGTAGTACCAGTGCTGAACCCCAGTCTCATGAGAGCAGGCGGTCAATGAGGACATCTATGTTTCATAGTTAAAAACTATCGTCAAAAACAATGGTTCCTCACTGGTAGGTTAGAAGTGAAGCCCAGTGGTGTGTAATAGCTGAAATATACAGTGATCCAGATGTTTTGCCCATTCTAACATTAGCAGGAAAACAGAGGAAGATTTTAATGAAATGATGTCTCTACTCAAGTTTTGACTCTCCTAAATTATTTACAGTGCAGTGTATTTTGATAGTGGACTACCATGAAATTATTTGTCCCTCTGCCTTGTGTATCTGTGTGAGCAGGAGAGACCCTCGGAATCCCAGACACAGTAATGGGTCTGACTTTACTGGCAGCTGGAACAAGTATCCCCGACACTGTGGCCAGTGTAATGGTTGCCAGAGAAGGTAAGTTTAACAGCCATAATTCTTTTTTTTTAAACTTACATCATGAAAACACATTCTTTCCCAGTGTTATAATTAATCTCAAATCAAAACAGTGGCCAGAGAAAGCCTCATTATTGTGACTCATTTCACTAAGAGGGGTCCATGGGAACATTCAGACAGGCCCTGTACCACCTAGTCAGGTTGTGTGTTTTTATGGTGGAAACTGGGAGTCAGGTGGCTGAGCGGTTAGAGAATCGGGCTAGTAATCAAAAGGTCACTGGTTCGATTCCCGGCCGTACAAATTGACGTTGTGTCCTTGGGCAAGGCACTTCACCCTACTTGCCTCGGGGGGAATGTCCCTGTACTTACTGTAAGTCGCTCTGGATAAGAGCGATAATTGTCCTCTCCAAGTTGGACTATTGCAACTCGCTGCTCGCTGGTCTCCCAGCATGTGCAACCCGCCCTCTTCAGAGGATTCAGAACGCAGCGGCCCGCCTGGTCTACAATCTACCCAGACGCTCCCATGTTACCCCGCTCCTCATCTCTCTCCACTGGCTACCTATCATGGCCCGTATCAGATTCAAGACCCTGGTATTGACCTTCCGAGCAGTGAACGGGACTGCACCCGTCTACATCAAGTCTCTCCTGCAGCCCTACACCCCCACCCGTCACCTACGGTCTTCTTCAGACAACCGCCTGGTGGTCCCACCGCTCAAGACTGCCCGGTCCCAACACAAGCTCTTCTCCTGTCTGGCCCCCCAGTGGTGGAATCAACTCCCCACTTCCATCAGAGACACTGACTGTCTCTCCACCTTCAAGAAAAGGCTCAAGACGCACTTGTTCCGGGAGTACAACGGTACTTAGGAATGGTTCGCTTGACCCGATGTTAGTTTCCTCAAGGATCACAATGACTCTTGCTTAGAGACTTGTTGCTCTTGTGGTTAGTGGTAACTGACTTAAATTTTTGTACTCGCAGTGATATGTTTTATTATTGTTGCTTGCTTTTTTCCACAGGTACACCTGCACTTATAGCAGTTCATGTTGTTTAATTGTAACTTGTTTAACTACATGCTCTTATGGTTCTTCCCTTTGGCACTTATTTTGGTTGTTCACAATGTGTGCTTCATGTTTTGGCTACTCGCAATGTTTTGTGGCTATCTCGTTGTTATGATCAGTGACCTATGCACTTTGTAAAGCTCTCTCTTGGAAGTCGCTTTGGATAAAAGTGTCGGCTAAATGAATAAATGTAAATAAGAGCGTCTGCTAAATGACTAAATGTAAATGTAACTGGCTGACCAACACATCTGAGGCAACTTGGTGTGTTAAACAATGTGGATAGTTAATTGAAAGGTGTTTAACGATGACCCGAAAGTTCAGAACGACCCATCGTTGTGTTGCGACGACTTTACCCAATACAAAAACAAATAAGCATTTTCATTTTACCGTCGCGCTGTGGGGGTCTGAGACAGCCCGACGGTTAAAAGCAAATGCTTCACTTTATTTTCGTATGAGGTTAAGTTGTCGCAACACAACGGTGGGTCACAATGACTGAAGGGTCACAATGACCCGAAGATAACACAAGGGTTAAGGTCCTCTTTAGTTGGACACTGTCCTTCCCCCCCAGCTAAACGTGTCGTCTTGTGTTCCTCAGGGAAGGCAGACATGGCCATGTCCAACATCGTGGGCTCCAACGTTTTTGACATGCTGTGTCTGGGCCTGCCCTGGTTCATCAAGACCGTGTTTGTGGACACGGAGAATCCGGTGGAGGTCAACAGCACGGGCCTGGTGTTCATCTCCGCCACGCTCCTCATCTCCATAGTCTTCCTCTTCGTGGCCATTCACGTCAACGGCTGGAAGCTGGACTGGAAGCTGGGACTGATCTCTCTCTTCTGCTACATCGTCTTTGCCACACTCGCCATCCTGTACGAACTGGGAATTATCGGGAATAACCCTGTCAGACTGTGCAGTGACTGACAGCACCGTATGGGAACAGGACTCAAGTTGGTACTATTACTCTATAAAAACCAGCCCCAGGACGGCACTTGTCAATTCCTGTGATCCACAAGATCCTATTCTCAACCAATTGGACGCTTCTTGGAATAAAAGGAATGGAATAATACAAGACTAGGATCCAGTAGAATATTGGAAGTTTTCCTCAGTCCCATCTACTGACATAAGAAAATAAAAGTGTCTATTTTAGGACATGACTCATGGCCTTGTCTTGACTACAACAGGGACAGGGGATAATTGGGTAGGCGGTGCTGATAAGCGTTTATGAGAACATTGTGTTGCCTAAGATGAAAGAAAGCCATAAATAGAATTATCCCAAAAGTTTCCACTTGTTTTTACAGCGCCACAGATATTTCCAAAGACAGCCTACTTTGTGACAGTTCTCATCAGCTTGGTTTCAGGTAGCTACTAGAGCCCGTCTGTACAGCACAAGTTTGAGACCACTGGTGGACTGTTTTGTAAACTGGTGCAGTGACCTGAGATTTCAGCTCCATTTGTACCAAATAAATGTGCCATTTGAGGGCTGACAAAGGTACAAAAAAGAGTGACAGTATTCGTCCGTTAATAAAACCACCATCACAAAAATGTAAAAATTAAAAAGTTTATTCATTAAAATAAACTAACCCACAAATGAAAAAAGGGGTAAAAAAAAAAAAAAAAAGTTATGGCATAGAAACAACATTGCATATCCAGTTGCAAAACGGTGGAAACAGTTGAGATATGGAAAATGTGTGTTTTTAAAACAAAACAAAAGCGCAATGGCGATACGGTTTACAGTGGGTGTGGGAGTACAGGTCTACTATTAAGGGGGTTTACTAAGCGTTGCGGTCTATACGAACATCCACCTCCCGCCCGTTGATCTTGGTTCCATTCATCATCCTGCAAGCCTGCTCGGCGCTCTCTGGAGAGTCGAACCTCACCGTCCCACAACCCTTCGATTTCCCGTTCTCCATCTTGATCTCTGCGAACATCACCTGACCTGCAGGACACAGCAGGACACACCTGAGATTGTGTGAGTGTGTGTCTGTGTCATACCCAATCCTGCTACACAAATGGCAGAGATGCATGTGGGTGTCAGATGGCTGAGCGGTTAGGGAATCGGGCTCCCAATCAGAAGGTTGCCGGTTCAATTCTCAGCTGTGCAAAAACACGTTGTGTCCCTGGGCAAGGCACTTCACCCTACTTGCCTCAGGTGAATGTCCCTATAATTAATGTAAGTCGCTGTGGATAAGAGCGTCTACTAAATGTAATGTAAATCTCCATGGTATAAATCAGTCCAAGAAACAGGAAGTAAACAGGAATCCTACCACAGTGACCAAACTTCTCCTTCAGCTTCTGCCAAGTCAGGTCATATGACAGCTGCAAAGCACAACACGCAAGACATTAGGGCAAAGTAGGTACAATAACATCCTAATCAAATCTTTTGTTGTGTACTCACATTTCGTACAAAGATCTGGCATCCCCCCTTGGCTCCAGAGCCTCTGTCAGACATGCCTCCGCCCATGTGCCCAGCTCCTCCACCACCTCCTCCTCCATAGCCTCCGAACCCACGGCTCATGTCCATACCTCCACCCATTCGGTCAAAGCTGGAGCCCATGCGGTCCATCGACAGGCTGCCCATTCCTCCACATGGGGAGCACAAACACACACCTTAACCCTCGCGCTGCCTTCGGGTCACATGACCCAAAGGTTCACAACGAACCATCGTTGTGTTTACCCAATTTTACCCAATACAAAAACAAATTAAAATAATTTTCTTTTAACCATCGCAATGTGGGGGGGTCTGAGACAGCCTAGCTGTTAAAAGAAAATGCTTCACTTTGTCTTTGTATGCGGTAAATCTGTCGCAATACGACGGTGGGTCACAATGACTGATGGGTCAGGATGACCCGAAGATAACACAAGGGTTAAATTAGCAGTCTGAAAGCTGGCCCCTGACTCATCACCAGCACTTGGATACACACTGAGTATTAATAAAACAAGCACAGCCATGAGGGGGATATGGATGAAATGATTGTTAGTCTACCTAATCCAGACCCCATGGGGCCCATGCCAGCATTGCCCATGCCTCCAAAACCACCTCCTCCTGAAGGAGAGAAGACACACCAATCACACACACACACGACTAAACAAAACCCACAACACACTAACACTCCAAGACCATTCAGGCACAATAAAAATTGAGTAAAATCCCATCTTCAGAACCCAAACGTCAGAGCTGCACCATGCGCTGGGCTCAGGGGGGGAAGGTCCTGGAAATGCTGAAGGTCTCTGAATGGATATGGAGTGGCGACAAGTGGCATGCCCAGGCGTGTCCGTGAATCACTCACCCATTCCCCCGAACGAATCCCCGAACCCTCGGCTCATGGACATGTCGCTGCGGCCGAAGTCCCTGTCCATCCCTCCGATCCCCGAGCGGAACATGTCTGTCGGGGAGAGGGCCACCATGAAATACACCAGGCTGCCTATCGACCCAGAAAGCCCCTGTCTAGACGCCTGAGTACCAAGCTGTGTGTGTGTGCCAGCTGGCATGGGGCTGCAGCTTACCTCCCATCCTGCCCATGGGCGCCATGTCTCTGCCGCCGAAGCCGCCCATGTTGCCCATGTTGTCCATACCGCCGAATCCCCCGCCCCCACCCATGCCTGGCACAAGGAAGGGATCAGATTGTTTACTAGCTATTCCACAGTGAGTTTTTATTGCAGGAAAGTTGAGTAAAAAGCTTACCTCCTCCTCCTCCTCCTAGTCTGTTCATTCCTCCATACCCAGGTCCATCCATACCTAGGGTAAGGACAGCAGAGAACACATATTGCTCATTTAGGCCTTTTAGATGGTAGTGTATGAACATTAGAGCTGGTGAGTGATTGTCATTTCTCAGAATGGATAATCTGTCAAACATAGCTTCTGGGAAACAGCCAGGATGTGTGGATTTTTAACTGCCCCTTCTAACAGATCAATGGCTATCTTATCAGGCAGACCCACATTCAGACTGCAACAGGTCAGAGTTAACCAGGTCAGAATGCCAAAATCGCGACTCTGGTGACAGTAGTGGTTTAAACAGTAACTGAGAACGAGTTGCAGATTTAGATAATCAATGGTTAGTACGGATATCTTACCAAACCAAAATTAACCCTTTATATATTTATATTGTCCTAAACTGATTATTGTACAATAAGGCAACACAGTGCATTGTCTGTTCCCCAATCATTTGCCTTGACAGTAAAGTTGAATTCTAACAGCGTTCCATGTCAGGTTCCTGGTTGTTGAGCAGACAGAGAGAGAGAGAGGGAGAGAGAGGGAGAGAGAGGCCTCCACTGACCTCCAGTCCCCATGGAACCCATGGCCCCTCCTCCACTCAGACGGTTAGCGTTGATTGGCTGCCCCCCTGGCCCCAAACCCATACCGATGCCTCCAAGACCCCCTTCAGACACGAGAGAGAGAGAGCAAGAGACACAGAGAGCGAGCGAGAGACGGAGAGCGAGCGAGAGACGGAGAACGAGCGAGAGACGGAGAGAGAGACAGAGAGAGGATACCGTGAGCTTGCACCAATCAGCATACATTAGATAAATGGCGTACAGAAATCTTGCCATTGGTAGCCTGCAGTCCATTAAACTATAAGCTGGGTTCCCACACCTCCTTAAAACTGCAGATTCAAGGACTTTCCAGGCCCAATTCCCTCACATTAAAGGACTCAACACGGCAGAGTTTGCGACACGGATCAAGGTTAATTACTGTTACCACATTGAGAATTTTATAATGAGAACTAGCAGGCTTTACAGAAGCTCACAGACAACAATAAAACTGAGGCGTGAACATGCAAACGCTTCTCAATTGTGCTGTTACTATGACAGACTGCATGGTGTCTTGGCTTCTCTAACAGCATATATATATATATACACATATATATATACAGTTAGGTCCATAAATATTTGGACATTGACACAATTTATCATTTTGGCTCTGTATACCACCACAATGGATTTGAAATGAAACAATCAAGATGTGCTTTAAGTGCAGACTTTCAGCTTTAATTTCAGGGTATTTACATCCAAATCAGGTGAACGGTGTAGGAATTACAACACATTTTATATGTGGCCCCCCCCTTTTTAAGGGACCAAAAATAATTGGACAAACTAACATAATCATAAATCTAATTGTCACTTTTAATACTTGGTTGCAAATCCTTTGCAGTCAATGACAGCCTGAAGTCTGGAACCCATAGACATCACCAGACGCTGGGTTTCGTCCCTGGTGATGCTCTGCCAGGCCTCTACTGCAACTGTCTTCAGTTCCTGCTTGTTCTTGGGGCATTTTCCCTTCAGTTTTGTCTTTAGCAAGTGAAATGCATGCTCAATTGGATTTAGGTCAGGTGATTGACTTGGCCATTGCAGAACATTCCACTTCTTTGCCTTAAAAAAGTCTTTGGTTGCTTTCGCAGTATGCTTCGGGTCATTGTCCATCTGCACTGAAGCGCGGTCCTATGAGTTCTGAAGCATTTGGCTGAATCTGAGCAGATAATATTGCCCGAAACACTTCAGAATTCATCCTACTGCTTTTGTCAGCAGTCACATCATCGATAAATACAAGGGAACCAGTTCCATTGGCAGCCATACATGCCCACGCCATAACACTACCTCCACCATGCTTCACTGATGAGGTGGTATGCTTTGGATCATGAGCAGTTCCTTCCCTTCTCCATACTCTTCTCTTCCCATCATTCTGGTACAAGTTGATCTTGGTCTCATCTGTCCATAGGATGTTGTTCCAGAACTGTACAGGCTCTTTTAGATGTTTTTTGGCAAACTCTAATCTGGTCTTCCTGTTTTTGAGACTCACCAATGGTTTACATCTTGTGGTGAACCCTCTGTATTTACTCTGGTGAAGTCTTCTCTTAATTGTTGACTTTGACACACATACGCCTACCTCCTGGAGAGTGTTCTTGATCTGGCCAACTGTTGAAGGGGTTTTTCTTCACCAGGGAAAGAATTCTTCTGTCATCCACCACAGTTGTTTTCCGTGGTCTTCCGGGTCTTTTGATGTCGCTGAGCTCACCAGTGCGTTCTTTCTTTTTAAGAATGTACCAAACAGTTGATTTGGCCACACCTAATGTTTTTGCTATCTCTCTGATAGGTTTGTTTTGATTTTACAGCCTAACGATGGCTTGCTTCACTGATGGTGACAGCTCTTTGGAGATATATATATATATATATATTCAAGCCCTTTCAATGACGTGTCAATTTACAAAAACAGGCAAGGCCTTGATGTAAAAAAAAAAACTACAAAAAACAAGAATTTCAAAGACCCTTGGGAACCCTGTTCACCTGCAGTTAAACACTCCCTTTGGGGGCATGGAGTTTGTACTTACTAGGCAACTGAGGCGCTTTCTCAACTGGACGGAAATCATCCGGAGGGAGGGACTTGTCATCCTGGCAGGAAGAGCACAAGGAACAAAACATCAAACAGTTAGTTTTAACATATCACAGAGCAAGAAAAAAACCTCAACCAAAAATACTTACAATTTTGACATGCATTTGTCTGTCGAACAACATCTGCCCGTTAAACATGGCTAAGTGGGTCCGTCAAGGAGGAAAGCTTCTGTATATAAACAATATATACACTGTATGCACAAAAGTCTCAGTTCAGGCATGACCTTTGTGTGTTGAGTGTGTGTTTAGGGTAGTGAAGGATACAGATGGCTTGTACAGCTTCCAAGGGTTGCTCAAAGGTGACTGTCCCCATCCCTCTGCTCTTGCCATCCTTGTCCTCTTTTACGTCAGCTCTCTTCACCGTCCCCGCCATGGCAAACACCTCCTTCAGCTTCTTCCAGCCCACCTTGAAGTCCAGCTGGCAGGGAGAGTCAAGGCATCAACACACACAGTGTCTCCACACATCAGTTGAGCGTTCAGATTAGTTGAGATGTGGAATGTGAATGCTCACGTTGGCCACAAACACTGTGGTGCCCAGTCTTCCGGCATGTAGTAGATTGATGACTTCAGGGGGGATGTTGGGGTTGTTGGCTATGGAAGGAGGCAGGTTGACCCCCCCTGGTCCTCCGTCCTGCCCCCGGGCCCCTGGGTACATGCCCCCGGTGCGCTGCAGCACGCGGCGTGCATGCTCCCCATCGGGGTCCTACCACAGACAACCAACAGGCTCACAACCACAGCATTTAAGTTGACAGTTTGGTTTTGAACCAAGCCTTTTTACAGCTTTTCTCACCTCCTTGATGTTGAGGGGCCTTCCATTCAGATCATGCTTGTTCATGACTTCAATGGCCTTCTTGACAAACTCCTCATCTTTAAACTCCACAACACTGAGAACAGGGGCAGGGTAAATATTCAGTGACAGCATTCTGTTGGTGTAAATTAGAGACTAAAAGTAGTTTAGATTACAAAATAACTTCTTACCCACAACCCTAAAGATTCACCAGCAACAGGTCCAGAGTAAAATATCCACAATAGAGGAAATAACATTGAGATAACAATTAATATTTCAGTACATTTCCATTCTTACACATCTGCCCATCTGGGAATTCAGAATATGTTACATTTACATTGTTTGAATCTTGGCCAATTAACCATGAATCAGCTTTGAAATCAAAATGGAATCATAACATATTTGGGATCTGACCAAGGTTATATCAACCTTGTTTTAACTTGAGTTTTGGTTCTGTAACCATCTTATGTTTTAAAATGTAAATTGAAAAGAAAATAATACTAAGAAAAAAAAAATGTCAACATTTATGTTGGAACTTTTTCAAGTTTTAGATTTGGCATCATATATATTGGATACACAAGTACATTGAAGTGTGGATTATACCATCTGGAGAAAGAAGCAAGTTATGGTATTATTGGTTTTAAAAATACTTCTACAATATTTTAAATAAAAATCAGTATTTTGTTCCTTTGAAGAGAGAATTGTGTCATTGTAACAATAGGGATGTCAGATTTAGAGACAAAAGGTCAATGTCAATCAGTGGCAAATAACAAAATCCACATTTACACTAAAATGGTCAAACAGCCAAACTTAGAAACCAGTTGAAAACTACAACAACATAACCAAAAGTGTGCGGTAAAATAAGTTAGTTTTCCAAAATCAACAAGTCATCCCCTTGCTAATTAATATCAATCTACAGCCACCTCTATCAGGCTCTAAGCACAACCCATCTCCAGTTCAGTAACACGGGTAGCATAGAAGCGACCCTGAGGATCGTTACCTCGATAAGTAAGACTGCAGAGGGCATTTAAAACCTTGTGCAGTTGTCCACATCACTTACCCTTGACTTTCCTTCCGCATCCTTAAAGAGCTCCACGTATGTAACCTCACCAACTACATGAGACATACAAAGGAAAAATACCAAGAGAACAAGGCATTTAAAATCACCAGTCGTCACGTCACCGTTGGCCTTGGCTACGCCGCTACAGATGAAGAAGTCCAATTATTGATCAACAGTCTGCCCAGACAACATCCCACCAACAACACCATCACTTTCTGGGCAGTTACTGAGACAACCATTGACCAAGGCCAAAGAGAAAAACAGCTACGTTCAACCTGGGAAATTCAAAAGACTTCAATGATCAGGTCAGTGTAAGTCAACAAGATCCCAATCATGACAATTCAACATTTGAAGATGTCGTCTCACCAATCAATAGTCTCGTGAGTAGCTTGAACCAAATCATTCAAAAAGGAAGTGCATAAGACAATGTTTTCATTCATACAATCATGTGTCACCTTGCAACAGATGCAACAGAATCAGATTCAACAAGTCAAAACAACTACTGAACTGAGGTTACATTTTGGAGCTGTCAATACCATTAACCTAATAAGCATTACAACTAATAAAATCTTTACCCATCTCACAATTTTGAAGACTCATCAGTCCCAACTAAATTAACATCAACCCATAAGAAACATTGTAATGAATCCAAATGTCTCACTGTTCTGCTTGACACCAACATCAGCACTAAGTATCTCCAAAGGCAGTTGAGAAGCAGAATTACTTAGAACTGATCTGGTAAAGAAGGGATAGATAAGAGTTCCCATTCTGCTGGAGGGAGTGAGAGGGGGGGGGGGATCTAAACCTCTAGCAAAATTACCTTTCTCCCGCATTAGGTCTTTAATAGCCTGCCACTTCATATCATAGGGGATATTGCTAATGAACACCCGGTTTCTCTGAGTGCCTTTCTTGTCAGCTCCACCACCATGTTTGTCTTTGTAGGGATGAAAACGATTTCCTCTCCTGTTCCCAGAGGGCTTCTCTTTTAGCTCAGACTTCTCTTGGGCCGTTTCAGGCGCTTCGGCTTCTTCGGATTCTCTAGAAAGCAATTAACAATCTTGTCAACACAAATAAACCGGTCACAGAAATACTCGCTACACAAGTGAAGCTAGTGTATCTATCTTAAACGTAGATAGTTAATCAGGGTATGAAGCCACGTTTGTTTATATTAGAACTCCCGTAATGGGAGTAATGACTACGTCCACTAGTTTTCTAGTAGTGTTGTGTACATAGCAGGTTTGAAACGGCCTTGCTAGCTGTACAAATCTAGCAAGCCTTCATGTAGACACAATGTTGCTAGTGGCTCAATGAGTACGTGCTCAATTAAATTAATACACGATCCAATGCATTGTTGTGTACAGCAAATTAGTGGCTGGCGGGTTCAAAAACAGTTAATTTAGCTTGCTAGGTACCGTAGGGTAGCATGCTTGCTAATTAACGTCGACTTAGCAAGACATTTAGCTAACGTTCGCTAGCGAAAATAAACAAGTGCACATACGGGAGCAATACCAGAACACTAAACTGCAGATAGAAGTAGTCTAACCGAGCAATTTTGTAGCACGGTAGTATTTTATTGGTTGGCTAGCTAGCTCTGGGTTAAGTTGGAGGTAAAAAAAAAAAACTACAAGTGTCCATTTTAGCCTGCGCCTTGCGCACGGATTGGCAATGATGCACACAGAACAATGAAACATTTTAATTACGTTTTTACGCCATTGGTGCTATCTTCACAAAGCTCTTCGGTTTCAGCTTCAACTGGTGCAGCGATTTCCTCAGGTTTATCTTCGGCCTCCGGAATAATATCAGCCATAATCGGTTTGTTGTAAGCCAGTTAGCTAGTCAAAGAAAAAATTCGGATTCCCCCGGCCTTTTCACTGCGCAGTTTATTCTGCTACAGCCTTCCCGCGTGCTTGGAGTAGCTCACGCGAGAACTGGTGTTGGGTAGATAAAGTGATGGTCAGTCTTGTCCAGATTCTAAAATCACGATTAACTTACAAAAAGCTCATGGTTGGTACGATCCCCTCATTTAATAACAAACGGACAAACCGTCAATGTTCATTGTTCAAGTGTCACTGTCATCAACACTTTGTGCCTTGAGTCGTTGCTCTACCTCAGTAAATCAGGGACTATATTCATGTTTATTTAGAATTATCTCTTGTACAATAATTTCTTATAGATTTGTCTTAAAATTTAAGGTACATTTATCAGAAAATGTTATTCAAAGTGACGTTTGTACAAATAGTGTATATTGAGTATACAGCAGATCAGAAGGATTAGTTACAGCAGCCTACAGTATTACTAATATTAGTTACAGTATTTCGGTTCGAGTCAACCAATCAAAACTCAAAGTCATAATGAAAAACATAACAGATCACTTATATATATCATCCATAACACCGAAGCTAAGATGTCTCACCGTGGCTCAAGTAGTAAAATCAACAGGCTAAGTCACTATGCACCTTATTTTTCTCTGAGTCAATAACTATTTCTTCAGCCCTCTCTTTAATGGCTCCCTGGGAACCAGTCCAGATAGAATATTATTAGATTTATCACAAACATACTTAGTATAAAGTTCAAGATATTGCTGTTCTCAATGGAACCGAAAGCTTTAGCTAAATTAGTTCTCAAAGATGAGGAAGAGAAAGAGAAGATGGAGAGAGGCTGCACCTATTTAACTTGAACAGTGTATTATACCCATTTGATCTAACTACTGTGTTCCCATTGATTACCCAAATTATAATATTAATGTTATTATAATGCATTGTTTCCTCTGGGTGTGTGTGGGTTGGGTGTGGGGGGGGGATGAGTGTGCATTCTGTTGAACTTCTTAGAAAGTGTACAAAAGGATTAAAATGATTAGATGGAATAATTGTTTCGCAATTCTCAGTGTTATTGTTTAACATCTGATCTATTGCCAAGTCTACCTCATCACCCTGCTGCCTGCTGTGGATTCGAAGGCATTTAGTTATCTGGAACAAAAACCGCAGACAGAGAGCCATAACCTGGGGCGGACTGGCATACTAAAGTCTGATGGAAGTCTGTGGAAAGACACATCAGATAAATAATAATAAAAAGTAGTCTGCTGTTTTCTTTGTCAGAGCAAATACCGTTTAAGTAAATTATTATTCATTTGAACACACATGGCCGAAACACTTAAATTGTCGCTGTGTTACAAAAAGGTTGTATTGTTTCCAGCAACAACAACAAATTGAGGGAAATTAAGGTGCTTTAATACGTTGAAATTAAATAGTATTAACACACATTTACAGATTAATAAACCAGCTAATTTAATTTTAGTGATTTTTTAATAATATTATGCAATTAAATAATATGCAATTGAACTGCAACCTTGCAGCCTGCAACCTTTCAGTATAATGCAGTGGCAATGCAATTGATTTGCAGACTGTCCACCGGCCGTGAAGCTTTCTTTAGTTTACCACACAAGGGTCACGGTTCATTTAAAGCCCTCCTCCCATTTCTCAGCACGTCCAGGCAGAGAGCAGTGACGAGGCTCTAAATAGAGGGGCTAATTGAATTTGAACAGAACCATCAGCACCAATTAGAAGACAGAGCTGAGTGGATGCTGCTTCAGTGAAACAAGATGCCTACGAGACACTTCCTTCCCAGGATCAACAAGTCAGCATTCTTCTTCCTGGAAAAGACATAGTATTTCTATCACATTTTAGCTAGAGTCATTATCCGAAAAGCCGAATAAACAAGATTAGGGGGAGGTAGAGGAATATAACGAGAAGGAAGAGGATGGTTGTTGATGTGCGCTGTTGCCCTCTAGCTCCTCCTGTGGTTGAGAGGAACGTTGTAAATGACTGAAAAGGCAGCCTAACAAGTGGTTGCCATGCAGCTGGAGCCAGCGTGCGTGCCGTTTGGATGGAGAGACCGAGAGGAATAATGATGATAAAGAGGAGGCAACAAGCGAGGTAGCATGAAAAGAGAACAAGTGGCACCCTGGCTCCCACATGTTTTCTATCTCTCTCATCTTTCCATCTCCCTCCACTTCTCTCTCTCTTCTATTTTTTGCCTTTGGATCTGTGCTTGGTCTCCTGTCTCCTATAGGAGGGCTATGGACAGCCGATGAGTTTTGCATTCTCCTGTCGAGAGCAGCAACAGGTTAATGAGGATGTTACCAGAATGATGGTGAGCTGCCTGCTCTTGCCTCTAGCACCATCTTTGTAGCACATATCAACACAGCCTGTCTGCTTCTCTCTCTCTCTCTCTTGCTCTTTCTACCTCTCTCTACCTCTCTCTCTGTCTCTCTCGCTCTCTCTCTCGCTCATGCGTGTGCCTCGCTCTCTCTGTACCTTACCTCTCTCTCTCTTTCACTCTCCCCTCTCCACAGACGTACCTCCCCTCTCTCTTCTCTCCTGCCCCCCTCATTCTGTTTCCAGCCACCTGCTGCTTGCTGAAACAGAGGGTTTGGGAGGGCTGGAAGATCATCCGGTTGCTGTAACAACATCACTTCTGTTCTCATGTTCCGTCAATCTTCATCGACTTCTCGCCTGACGGGATTAAGGAATTATACACTCTGACAGGCTTTCGCTCCTAAGCAACAGGTAGAGGGGCTGTCTGCATGCCCTGTTATTTGCATCTGCATGTTTTCCTGCTTTTCTGAAGCATGACTGAACGCAACACAGCCTCTGATTTGTATGGTTTGTACATTATTGTGGCACAGAGACGCTGATTTGCCCGTGTGTCAGTGTTCAGTGTCTGTCGACATTGAGGAATGCATACAAAGAGAGAGAATCTGACGGTTTCGAGAGGTATTCGATGCTGCACGTTTATCCACAACTTACTGGGGTACTTCATCTACGCTATGTTACATGGTCATTCCATCATATGTGTCACTCTCTGTTACAACTCTGTGAATGAAAATCACGACCATCTCACATGCAATTGACAGTACTGTCCACGTCATGTGCGCTATGCAACGCTGCCATGCATTGAACCCATGTCGTTGCTATGTAAAGGGAAGATATTGTCACGTGTCACAGGATTTCTTTCTCTGCACATACATCCGAGTGGTAAAGCCATGTGTCTGTGTGATCCCTGACCAGGTAGCATGCTGGGTCCTCAACGACTGACCCCATCAGAGCAGAGATGAGGCGTCAGGCTACCTCAGTTTACCATGTGTAGCATCCACCACAACCACTCACTCATTGCCATGAGCGGGAACGACATGATGGCGCACTCTCTGACTCTGGAACAGAAGACGGCGTTCGCCTTTGTGGGGATGCTGATGGTCTTCCTGGGGCTTCTCATTGTCAGGTGTTTCAGGATCCTGTTGGACCCATACAGCAGCATGCCCTCCTCCAACTGGGCGGACGGGATAGAGGGCCTGGAGAAGGGGACGTTCGAGTACGCCCTCACCTAACACGAAAGAACCACGAAACACACACACGCAACACGCACATACACCCATGACGGCGCGAAGCTGCTGCACCAGGCACGTGTACATGATTACAACCTCACTGTACTGAACTGAACAGAGGATGGAGCCTTGACTGTGGTGTGTGTGTGTGTGTGTGTGTGTGTGTGAGTGTGTGAGTGTGTTCACCATTTGCTCTGATGCAGCTGTGCCGTGAACACGTTCACACTGAAGCTGAGGGATTGAACCTTTGAATGCAAAGGAAGAGCCTGGACAGAGCTGGAGGTCTCAGGGAAATTGTTGTGGTTGGGAGGTAAAAGTGGCCAAGAATGTCTGGGTGTAAAACAAGGTATTATAATATCAATGTGAGTGAATCAAGTGCAATCTATTTGTTATTGAAATGGAATGCAACATCTGAGTGTAAATATCTGGCCTTTCAAAGGTCTCCTGTTTTAGTATTTAACAGTAGGGCAAAGGCCTGAAAAATTACCTGTGGTGTCATTGTTTCAAATCAATGCAAAAACTGCTCAAAACATTGTACTGTCGCTGTCAATGACTAAGGATATGTGTTGTCACAATTACATGTTTTAGTTGAATAATCATGTAGAACAAGAACTGTTTACTCCTTCTGGGCCAATGAGAGTGGTCCTTACAGCTGCATCGTGCGTTGTCTGCTGTTTGATCGGAGCTGGCAGACCGGATCAAATGGAAAGGCATGGAAACAAAAACTGTCAAATCTTAACAGGTAGTTTATTTCTGAGGACCGGGAGAATCTGTCACTATCTGTCTGCAGAGGAAAAGGTCACTAGGAGAATGTTTTGGGGATGTCTATCAATGCTGCCAGCATTGATAAGTTCTACCCTCCCTCTTGCTCTCTCTCCTCCTCATTTTTCCTCGCCTCTCCTCGCTCCCAAGCAGGAGCAAATATGGAGGTGGCCTTCAAAGAGAGCCTTCCCGGGAACAGACTGGCTCCTTCAAGGTGGTTCTCCAAATGCTGTGAATCTGCCTTATTGTGACCTTCTATGGGTTTACGTGCCTTCATCTAGAGATATTAGAGCACCTTTCACGTATGTGTGTGTTTCACGGCAACAAATTACTCGTTCCCTTGTTGCTCTCTGCACCGGACACAGAGGTGTCACTGGTGTGGATTAGATTAATCTATAAAATGATAAATCAGTGTTTACCTTATGCTCCCAATGTAAGTGCATCTTGTACAGTATTTCAGAGCAGTCAGGATGATGTTCACAATTAAAACATTGGTATAAATAAATGGAACTGGTACTCATTGTATTACCAAAATGATGATTGGGTGGGAGCAGTCTATGGATGACAGAGAAGAATGCAAACAGGGTTAATAATAAATACCTCAGGCTGTAACTGCTCTGTGTTCTTCTTGAAAAAATATGAGATCATTATTCTAACCAAGAAAAAACCTCTTCCTGTGCTGATGTTGTTGTCTCTGGCGCCACTGTCTGATACTCCTATCCAACCAACACACCCGCAGGCAAAGGAACAGGCTGAGGGAGAGAGAAGAGGTGACACTTGTGCAGTGAGAGTGTCAGAGACATGAAGGGGAAGCAAGACTAGACTCTGCCTGCCTGCCTGCCTGCCTGCCTGCCTGCCTGTCTGTCTGTCTGTCTGTCGGCCTGCCTGCCTGCCTGCCTGTCTGTCTGTCTGTCTGTCTGTCTGCCTGTTTGTATATATGCAGGTATGTATGTACACTACATTAACCAAACATCTGTTGACACCTGCTCAGTATAATGACAGTTGGACATCTACTTTTCAATATGGAGTTTGTCCCCAATTTACTGCTGTAACTGCCTTCCAATAAATGTTAGAACAATGACTTGGTATTGGTTTTGATTCAGCCATAAGATCATTTGTGAGGTCAGACACTGATGTTGGGTGATTAGACCTGGTTTGCAGATGGTGATATAATTCATTGCACATGTGTTTGATGGTGTGAGGTTAGGGCTGTGATGTACCATCAAGCCCAAACAGAAAAGGACCTTCAGCAACACTTGGGATTGCTGAATCAATTTGATGATATTCCAGACAAGAGGCTCTTGTTCAGAAGTTGCTTCCATAGGCGATGTGGAACTCTTTAGTGTTGCAACAAGACAATTTCAACACAATAACTGTTTTAGCACTCATTGTTTTGGACATGTCCATGCTCGGCTCAAACATGTTTACAAAATGTAGCCATTGTTGCGCAATTGACCCTATCTCTCCAAATGCATGTCTGTACATTTTACCAGGAGTAGGTTACGTTCTCAACAGACTACTCAAAACGCAATAAACCCATACACTCGGTGGTTGGCTTTATGATGGCCTTGAACGCAGCCTGTGTCTGCCAGGGCCTCATGTGAGCACAACTCTCTCTCTTGTGCAACCACAGAAACGCACTATGGACCTGAGAATGGCCTATTTAGTACAGATTATTATTTTTGGCCTGCAGCCTTGGGACCGCTCCCTGTCATGGCTGTTCCTTGTCTGTGCTGTCCGACAGAATAAGGGGATATGAAAAATGATCTTGGTTAAGAAAGGATTTTAATGTGTTTTATTGTCAGACGCAGTAAGAAACTTTGTACCTAAATCACACCCTTTTCACATTTAAAAGCAATATCATTTTTTAAATGTATTTAGTCATTTAGCAGACGCTCTTATCCAGAGCGACTTACAGTAAGTACAGGGACATTCCCCCCGAGGCAAGTAGGGTGAAGTGCCTTGCCCAAGGACACAACGTCATTTATCACAGCCGGTAACCTTCAGATTACAAGTCTGACTCCCTAACCGCTCAGCCACCTGACTCCCAATATCATGAAATGCCTCGCCACTTCAGTGGCCCAGACCAGTCACACCATTTTCTTCTTCTTCTTCATTCCTTGCTGCTTGACAGCATCAATTCAAATCAAACTTTATTTGTATAGCCTTTTTTTTTTTTACAAGAAATGTCACAGCGGGCTTCACATACGCTCATAGCAATGTACTTATGCCAACCTAAAACCCTCAAAGAAAAGAACACTGCAAAAAAAAACTCCCCGGAAAACTCAGAGAAAAAATGGAAGAAACCTTAAGAGGAGCAATTCAGTGAGGGATCCCTTCCTCCAGAGATCCTTGATGAATATTAAGGTAAAGGATTTAGAATGAAGCCCTGTCTCAGTCTCTTGTCCAGGAGGGGAACTTGTACATTGTTCAACTTCCTTGTCTCACAGAAGCAGAATATCAGCACATTCAAACATCACTTAGGCTCATGTGGATAGACACATTTGCTCTGTAATAACAGATTTCACATTGAGAAAGTAAGTTATGAACTTCTCATCCTAGAGATCAAAAACCTAGCTGAATTCAATCTCTTTTAACCTTGTCTAGTCTTTATTTTCTTTACACCCCCCTTGTTCTGTGGATATTTTGAACCCAAAATATATATTATATGAAGAAACAACAGTTTGTGAATATCTGAATTCCCTCCTTATAGTGCAGAAAGACAGCATTTAATCAGAGGTCACCACTCATTTTTGTTACACAACTGAAACGTGTACTTATGGCACTGTCATCTGCAGCACCTTTATAGCCTCTGTGTCAGAAGTCAGTTGCACACGTTAATTTCTCATTGTGTGTGTATGTGCGTCTTTGTGGTTTTTGGGATGTTTAAATGATTTGTTGAAAACTGCTGGGTCAAAAGTGACCTTAAGACAATCTTTGTACCCTGGTGGTGTCATTGAAATACGAACAAAGATGATGTTTCATTTTTTTCTAATGTTGGACTGTCTAGTAACAGTCATCACATTTCAAGTTGAATGTTCAATGTATTTTTTCAAGTTTTAAATTGAGAAGTTGAAAATTAAATGTATGTTGTTTGCTGTTAAACAAGGTGGCAGGTCACTTTAGACAGGAAAGTCAGATGGCTGAGCGGTTAAGGAGTCGGGCTATTAATCAGAAGGTTGTTGGTTCGATTCCCAGGTGTGCAAAATGACATTGTGTCCTTGGGCAAGGCACTTCACCCTACTTGCCTCGGGGAGAATGTCCCTGTACTTACAGTAAGTCGCTCTGGATAAGAGCGTCTGCTAAATGATGTAAATGTAGACGGGTTGATAACCCCTGATATCAGATTTGTTATCAATGGCTGCTGATAAGATGTTTAGTAACAGTTATTTTACATTGTTTTTGTGTGTCTTATATGAGCAAGGTCAGATGGAGAGCCAGTAAGCTACAATTCACAACCAAAGAAATCACTGTAGTGTATCACTAATAAGGAACTGTACTTGTGAAAGACGTTTTTAATAGGCTGCCTGGAAGTCATGTGACTGTGGAGAAAGGCCTCCAGCAGGTTGCAGTCCTGTGGTCTGTGGCCCTGCAGTCTTATATTAACTCTCCTTTACACCTTTAATGGTTTGATTCTCACTACTTAGTAGTGGCTCTGTCACCTTTTCTGTGCAAACATCCTTCGATATGGCAGTTATTAAACCAGCTTGATATAACATCTCATTACAGTACAGACTTTTCCCCAGTCAAAAGTCCTCCCTTTACAATCAAAACAGGCAATCTTGCTTGATATCCCTGTTGTCCTGCCATAACAGGGGTAATTCCACATGTGCTTTCTGACTTTCTTGAAGCCTTAGTCATTGCATAGATTTAGGAACTTTAACCGTGAAAGTTTTCCTGGTCACCTTGTGAGGTTTCCGCTACTTTTAACTTCCTGAAGAAGTCAGCCAGTCACCTGGTGATTCATCCCCGAGGATCTGGCCCTTCCTCTGAGGGAACACTAACCACAGCCCCATAAAACGGCACAACAGAACAACATGTGCTATGGTCTTGCACTTCAGACAACAATATTAATAATCAATTCTCCACAACCCCAGTAAAGTAAGCCTTTATCTCTCCTCGGGCGTTTATGACCTGGTTAATCGTTAAGCAAAGGCTTTGTGTCCCCTGGGATGGAGCAAGGACATATCTGACACCCCTCGTACAGGTTTCTGAAGGTAGATCCAGAAGCTCAGCCAATGGCTGTCTGCCAGTGTAGGGGGCACAGGGAGAGAGTATAAAGTTGGAGCGTTAATGCGAAACTTAACCTATATGACTGCTTTGACCCAGCAAGAGGATTTACCTCTGAGAATCAAGAGCGTGTTGATAGACCCTACAAGTCCGCAGACAAGAACTATAAACTACAGCACCAGACTATCCTGCTCTGGGTCTAATAAAACATTGTTAGATGATTGAAAACCTTTAGCACTTTTTTTTATCTATTTAATTGAAAAAGCGACTGAAAGCACCCCCTCCATTGTTTCTGATGGAGAAGTACCAAGGGAATGTTGGGGAGCATGTCAACCCAGCCTTCGACAGGACTGGGGAGGGCCCCCCCAACTACGAGGAGAACTCCTTCTCTGAGCTTGGCTACACCAACGGGGAGCGCCGTGACATCCGACCCTCAGTGGTCAGCGCCTTTGGTCACGACACTCTGGACCGTGTGCCCAACATTGACTTCTACCGTAATGCAGGGAGCATGAGTGGTCACCGTGCTATTCGACCATCCCTGCAAGAGCTCCATGAAGTGTTTCAGAAGGTGAGACTGTGACAGTGTGTGTCAGATGTCCACCTGGACAAAGGGTCTTGTTCTGAGCTGTCCTTATTTGCCCGTATCTGTTTATCATGAACTGCATGTCCCAGTATGTAAAACACGCATTGGTCACTGTGTTGACTGTCTGGTCCACTTCAGTCTCTCTCTTGACAGAAACACTCTTGGTCTTTCTCTTTCTTGCTATCCCTCTCTCTCTTTCTCTCTTTCTCTCTTTCTCTCTTTCTCTCTTTCTCTCTCTCTCTCTCTTTCTCTCTTTCTCTCTCTCTCTCCCTCTCTTTCCTTTCTTTATTCTAGTTCAGCTTGGCCTTGAGCTTTAGAATGAACAGCCAGTGTTTAGAGCCGCTGAAAGACAAGAAAAACAGTTTTTACAGTTGTTGAATAATGTATCACACATGTAACCCTCCTGACACTGACCCCAACCCTGTAACAATGATTTGCTCAACATACTGCACACATCTTACACTAGCTAGTCAAAACAGACAAAAATAGACTGCAATTAAAACTTATCTTTGACACTTATCTCTGACCGACTCATCGGAAGCATGCACCTTCGTATGCCTCACAGTATTTGTTACACCGACAACAATAAAATCTGAGGTCAGTCTTTGCATTTTAGAAGTTGAGTAAATCAACTTGGAATCTCACACCACATAGTTTTTAAATTCCTAAATAAAAAGATTATCAGCAGAATGTATTCCTTGCACCATAAATCTGTGGTCGTGGATGTGAATTATTCATTTAAGGATATTTTGGCAGGGCAAGAGAACAATTAGGAGATTAGATTTGTTTGGCCTTTCACAGGTATGTTGCTGGTTTAGGCCTTTATTAAAACAAGCAGTGTGCTTACGTATTATGTTTACCTTTTCAGTACAATGTATATTTTGTACATTGTTATTGATTGATCTGTGCTCTCTTTGTTGGTCTTTTCCATTGATAACACTCATCATAACAAAAGCTGAGAAACTGCTGTTCCTCTGACTTTTCATGTCTCGCTGTTCCACCATTCTCTCTCTCTCTCTCTCTCTCTCTCTCTCTCTCTCTCTCTCTCTCTCTCTCTCTCTCTCTCTCTCTCTCTCTCTCTCTCTCTCACACTCATTTTCTTCAAGGACAAGAGCTCAGTATAGTAATACTTTTCTTGCTCCTCTTGAAATTCTCTGGGGTGGGCTAGCAGGAGCAAAGACACACACACACACCCGTACATATGCACACTCACATACGCACACACACACACACACACACACACACACACACACACACACACACACACACACGCACATAAAAGAAAAAAAGAATAAGGACATTCAATGTGAAGACAGAACACTCCTGTCTTCTGAATGTTGCTCTTTCTTCTGCAGTTGGCTCTGAATTCCACTAACAACAATGCTTCTCCCCTTGAAACCTTGCAGAGAACGACAAGAAAAAAGCACATCTCATTTACTAGAGTGATCACACTTTTGTCTCTCTGACTGTTGTCTCAACATGTAGAATGGAGCGATCTCAGTGCCAGACACAGTGGAGGACACGGAGGGGAGCGATGGGAGCCCTTCGGAGGACCTGGAGTCCGACCTCCCCAAGGAGAGCAATGGAGGGTCGGGAAAGTTTGGCTGGATAATAGGGGTCCTGGTGAGTGATGCTAAGTCAGGGAGCCTTCTCCCCCAGTTGGGTGACTGTGGCCTGGCCTTAGCGGGGTTCACCACACATGCCTCAGCCCACAGGTCCTGTCGGAAATCCAGAGTCAGACACATACAGGAATGCAGATGAAAATATGCCTATGTGGCTAAATGTGCCACATTTACACGACAGACCGAAGTGCGCATGTTAATGAATGTGCATTGTCACAAAACAACACAAAACACTACAAAAACGCATATCTGTGGTTTGTTAAGGTCCAGCTCTTGAACGCAATGGGCGATTGTCCACTGAGCTATGTGTGTCTGAAATGTAATTGTCACAATCCTAATCTATAATCCATTTCCGCTGCTCAGGTGAGATGCATGCTGAACATCTGGGGAGTGATGCTCTTCATTCGGCTGTCCTGGGTGTTTGGACAAGCTGGCTGGGGTGAGTTAGCAAGGGGACACAGCCCCCCCCACACCCCCATCCCCCCGTCAGGGCTGGTGTTAGCGCTGCTTTCAACAGGAAGGAGACATCTCCTGCAACGAACAGGGACACGAGAGGGTGAAGGGGTTTTAGACCACTTCCCAAGAGAAGAGTAAACAAGTCGAATAATGTGTGTCCTTAAAGAAATCCAAGGTCAAGCTATTAGGATATCAAAGCAGAGGCCCACATTAAGAATGTTAGTGTGTGTGTCCTGTGCTTGCAAATGGATGGAGGGTGCTGGTTCGTTAATGGGCCGTGTCTAATGGCTGTGAAGGCCTGAAACAGCCACAGGCTGCAGCTGGGGACCAGGTAAAACCCAGGTTAGTTATTGCCTCTGGCCTTCCAGCATAATTAGTCCTTAGAGTGGGCAATTTGAGATGCATCAAAGCTTCACTCTCTTTCTGAAGGTGTAAAAGGTGACTCGACTGGTGGAGTTTTATGAGTTAGTTTAGTTTCATTGGCCAAAGACCAGATTGTATCAGACCAGACCAATATACCAGACCATAACCTCTAACAGACCACATGCCAACATTTTCTACTTATTATTCCGGAAGAATGTGACATTGTACATTCACAATAAGTAATACCCGATAGGTTCCCAACGAAGAGATTGAGGCTAAGGCTTGAGCTCAAGTTTGCTCAACAGAATAGCATTGAATAGTAACAACTTAGTTACATTTTACCCAGACTAAAGGTACCTGCAAGATGAATTGCAAGTTGGTCGAAATGGGTGTAAATGTGTTGTGTGTGTGTGTGTGTCGCAGGTCTGGGCATTGTGGTGATTTTGCTGAGCTGTGTGGTGACCTCCGTCACCTGTCTTTCTATGTCGGCCATCTGCACCAACGGAGTGGTCAGAGGAGGTGAGGTCATTTGGAAAACATACCACGGAACATTCTCCATCAATACACGACCGTGCCACCGAGCATAGATCCAAAGACAGCCACGGACAGACTTCCCAGATTTGAACTAAAGGTTCTATCTTGAGATGTATTATCTCTTGTGCAGGGAAATCAATTAGTTGCTCATTAAATGAGATTAACACAAGGACACAAGGGCCGGCTCCACATCCATATGTCAAATGTCCCATTTTTTATTTTTACTGCTGCATGACACAACCTACACAGATACACAATCGAACGAAAAGTGATGTAGTGATTAATCTTCTACTTTGTGTGTGTGTGTGCTTTCCAGGAGGGGCGTATTACCTGATATCTCGCAGTCTGGGTCCAGAGTTTGGCGGCTCCATCGGCTTAATCTTTGCCTTTGCTAATGCGGTGGCTGTGGCCATGTACGTGGTGGGCTTTGCTGAGACTGTGGTGGACCTCCTCGAGGTACGCAGACTTTCAGCGCCTCAGCATCAGTGTGTTGGGCGATTCAGTTACACACTTTGGACATGCCTCAGAGCCCCCTGTTGACAGATGATCTATCTATCTATCTCTCTTTCTTTTTTTCTTTTTTCTTTCTTTCTTTCTTTCTTTCTTTCTATTCTCCAGGACAATGCAGCCATCATGGTGGATGAAGTGAATGATATCAGGATTATTGGCTGCATCACAGTGCTGTTGCTGTTGGGGATCTCATTAGCTGGGATGGAGTGGGAGGCCAAGGTGAGGCAGAGACTTCCACTACAAAACCACCAGAGTTTCCAGGAACGCCATCCACGCACTGACAATGACACGAAATTTGAACAAAAAACAAATGTTTCT
Source organism: Osmerus eperlanus (assembly GCF_963692335.1). Classification (NCBI taxonomy): domain Eukaryota; kingdom Metazoa; phylum Chordata; class Actinopteri; order Osmeriformes; family Osmeridae; genus Osmerus; species Osmerus eperlanus. The sequence continues at coordinate 3,443,129 of NC_085027.1, forward strand.
CCTTTTCTGTAGGCTCAAATATTTCTGCTCATCATCTTGCTGGTGGCCATCGTGAATGTGTTCGTGGGAACAGGCATCCCAGCAACTGATGCTAAGAAATCTCAAGGTTTCTTCAACTACCAGGGTGAGGGAGAGCGGCCCTGCTTGCGATGTGTGAGAGAGTCTGTAGTACGTCTCCTAATGTCAGAACTGACCCTTCATCTGCATCTCCCTCCCCTCCAACAGCCAACATATTCCTGGAAAACTTTCCACCGAAATTCCAAGACGGGGAGTCGTTCTTCTCTGTGTTTTCTATTTTCTTCCCTGCTGCCACGGGTATTCTGGCTGGAGCCAACATCTCCGGAGATCTGAGGGTGAGATTACGGACTTCGGGGTGGAGAATAGGAAGGATAGATTATGCGGTTGCTTTACTGCTTTACAGTAACGTCCTACAGCACTCTTCATAAAATTGGACACTGTGCAAAGACATACAAAGACACCTTATCGTCCATGTTTTGCTACAAACCATGATGTCATCATCATATCTGTTCTCCAGGACCCACAAGCTGCCATTCCCAAAGGCACCCTGCTAGCCATCATCATCACCGGGCTCACCTACCTGGGGGTAGCCCTCTGTGTCGGTGAGCATTATTTCGTTTCCAGTGTGGTCACACCGCTCTGTAAAAATGTGTGAGTTCTGTTGTCATTATTGGCAAAGGTAACTTATTGGTAACTTATTAATCAGCTCTAAAGGAGTTACTGAGGCAACTGTCTACTTTATATTTGATAATACCATAAACCCATCTCACAGTAGCTTACAATAAAGGGATGATTATTACTATTTCTCTTTCCTGAAAGGCTGCAAAAACACTACACTAGAGCACACTTCCTGATACACACACACACACACACACACTAAGATCCTTCCCACTCAACAGTGGCTAGTGGCCAATACAGTTAAGTCACACACACACACACCCAATCACACAAACACACTGACACACACAATCACTCAGACACCCACCAAATAGTCCCACACACACCCCTCTATCCACATTCAAAGTAGTGCATAGGTCTTACTGTGAGTGAGAAATGCAAGACAAATGTCACTTCAGAGACATGGCCACTGCTATTAGGATGTTGAGACAAACATTTCAGATCAATCTTATAATATATGTCTGCTCTGTGCTCTCATTGGTTAGTTGGAACCACTGTGCGTGAAGCCACAGGGAACATAAACGACACTGTTGCCTTGGGGACGTTTTGTAACGGCTCAGTGTCGGTATCAGCCTGTGAACTGGGATTCAACTTCTCCTCCTGCTTTGAAGACGACTGTAAATTTGGCCTGATGAACAACTTCCAGGTACGATGTGGACTCTGCCGTTCATCCATTTTGTCAAACATTGAAAACGCACAAAATCCATGCGTTCAGATTGTCAACAGAACACTTCAGCGTTGCATGATGTGAGATACAGGTCTGTTGTGACATGATGCTGATGGTTTCTAACTCATCCTGACCCCTGACCCCAGGTGATGACCATGGTCTCAGGGTTCGGCCCCCTCATCATCGCTGGGACCTTCTCCGCCACCCTCTCCTCCGCCCTTGCCTCGCTCGTCAGCGCTCCCAAAGTCTTCCAGGTCAGTCGTAGACACACAGTCGTGTAGAAGGCGGACGATGAAGGACATTAAAGTGCACACACATCCTCAAAATGCTGATATTTTATTTGTGTGAACATTCACGTCTGGGCTACATTCACGTATACTCCAGTTGTGACGCTAGCTTCGCTCCCCCAGGCCCTGTGTAAAGACAACATCTACACCGCCCTGCACTTCTTCGCCAAAGGACACGGCAAGAACAACGAGCCGCTGAGAGGCTACGTCCTCACCTTCATCCTCGCCGTGGCCTTCATCCTGATTGGTCAGTCCCTTTCTGCCTGTCCGTCTGCCCGTCTGTCTTTCTGTCCATACCGTTGACCCCCCTCGCCCCCCCCCTGCCCGCCCCCGCTCTGACTGTCTTGTGCGTCTGCAGCTGATCTGAACGTCATCGCCCCGATCATCTCAAACTTCTTCCTGGCGTCCTACGCTCTCATCAACTTCTCCTGCTTCCACGCGTCCTACGCCAAGTCTCCAGGTGAGTCTCCAACACTTCAACTCACACACAGGCAAGCACATGCACACACTCAAAAACAGACACACACACACACACACACACAGAACATGGTGGTGTTCAGCATAGCTAATTGCTGATGTGTGATGTTTTCCCATTTCGTAGGATGGAGACCTGCTTACCGGTTCTACAACATGTGGCTGTCTCTGTTTGGAGCTCTGCTCTGCTGCGCTGTCATGTTTGTCATTAACTGGTGGGCTGCCCTACTCACGTACGCCATCGAGATCTTTCTCTATGTCTACGTCACTGTCAAGAAACCAAGTGAGTGGTTTGTACGTGTACTCCTGTGTGTATTCCGGTGCGCAGTCCTGTGCGTGTGACTCACAGCTCACCTGTGCGTGTGACTCACAGCTCACCTGTGCGTGTGACTCACAGCTCACATGTGCGTGTGACTCACAGCTCACCTGTGAGTGTGACTCACAGCTCACCTGTGTGTTCCCCTCAGAGGTAAACTGGGGTTCGTCCACCCAAGCGGTGACGTTTGTCAGTGCGGTGAGCAACACTCTATCTCTCAGTGGAATTGAGGACCACGTCAAAAACTTCAGGTGAGAGACACCACTAAGCTTTATAGAGATCAAGGTCACGCACGCTGTTGTCATGTGCCATTATGACCATTAAAAGGATGGTATCATCTTTTCTGAAAAAGTTCGAGGGGTGAAATTAGGTTCCACTCACATGCAGCCATTTTTGTCTCTTTCTCCCAGGCCTCAGTTCCTTGTGTTGACTGGATCACCAAAGACTAGACCTGCTCTGCTGGACCTGGCACACGGCTTAACCAAGAACTATGGCCTCTGTATCACGTGCGAAGTACTCACGGTGAGAGAGAAAAAAGAGAGAGAAGGGAAAGGGGAACAGAGATAGAGGGGCATAGAGAGGGGTAGAGAGAGAGACAGACAGACAGACAGACAACAGGGAAGAGAGAGGAACAATGGATGACTACAAATATTCACAAGTGGGCAGCGTTTGTTGTACCTGATAGAGATGTCATGGTCTGAAAATGTTTCTAAGATCACCTGGCTGTATTTACAGTGGAGCTGTTGATGATTTGACTGGCCTTACAGTGGATGGAGGAGGTTGGAGTGCAGTTCTGAGGAGTGTACAGTCCTTCACATCCCACAGTAGACAGGACCTGCTGTATGAGGTGGTCACACCAAACACTGTTCACCGTGTGTCTCGCTTTACTCCCTGCAGGGTCCCAGATCAGACGTCCTGCTCGATATGAACTCTAAGATGGAGACGAACCAGCAGTGGCTCAACAAGAAAAAACGGAAGGCTTTCTACGCTGCTGTGGCCTGTGACACATTCAGGGAGGGAACAGAGATACTGCTGCAGGTCAGTTGGGCCATCCTATTGGTTCAAATTGGAAAAACAACCGACCAATCCAATGGGATGTTTTATGAACACACTGTTTATCACCATTGGTCTATGAAACAGACAGGCAGTCTGATTTGGAAATGGATTGCATATTGTCTTAGTGCTCTCTGCACCCTCAAACAGACTACAAACAGAGGTTAATACCAAACCGCATTCGATTTTCACTACACAGAATTTCTTGCTCTTTATTGTTTTTTTTATATCCTCAGCACATTATGAGTTTTGGCCCAGACCAGTATGAGAACTCTGGTCTGAACCGGTTGGCTTGTGTCGGATTTTACAAGAGATGATGAGGGCGGGAGGGAAGTGTTATGACCAAGGCTATCTCCGATTGAAGATAAGCCCGGAAGGCATTGCCAAAATGGCTCCACTTCAAATACAAGGGCAGATTAACAGCTATAATCGATTCATACTGCCTTGAATGAGGCGTGGCAGGGTGGAGAGATCTACTGAGGGGCACAGGCTGTGGAACACCTCAGCTTGATCTGCTGTGCTGTCTCTGGAACTTGATACACCTCATGAATGTTAACTGTTTCCCTGCAGGGAGCCGGTCTTGGACGCTTGAAGCCAAACACCTTGATGATCGGCTTTAAGAAAGACTGGAGAACGATTGACTCCAGCGCCATCAAAAGCTATGTGGGAGTGCTGCAGTGAGTGACCAGCCGTACACATACATGTGCACGCACACGCCCAGTGGCATGTGGGTTATATGCATCCCCTTCACCGTGGAGCTGACCTCCCTGTTCTCGTTCTGTTTCAGCGATGCCTTTGACTTTGAGTATGGAACAGTGGTGTTTCGAATGAGCCAGGGTCTGGACATCGCCCACATCGTCGAGGCTCGAGGTGGGCACAGGGCACTCGTCACACAAGTCACACAAACACAGTGCTCACAAAAGTGCGGAGGTGAACATGTTCAGGCTTTGTTCCAGTAGGAATCTGCTGATATCAACATACTGTTGTCCTGCCGGACAATAACCTCAGGTTTATTACTGCATGTGGTTACTGTAAGATATTAGCAGAGGAAACTTGCTGACACTAATAAGCCTATTAATATCATTAAAAGGCTTGAGGGTTGAGATTGGATGAGGGGCAGTTCCATGGGGGTATGTGAAGCCCTCTGTAACATTGCTTTGGGGATTTTATTTGATTAGGGATAAACAGGGTCCAAAATAGAACTGCAATGACTAAGTTAAATATTCTCATCTCCAAATGTTTTCTTTGTAGTCTCTGATAACAGCCAAAGTACACATTAACTATTGATAACATTGGCATTCCAGAGGTCTTTGGTCTCCAGATTGCATGCAGTTGTGGCGCAGATAAAGGTCCTCTGATAAGCTTGTGGTGGAATAACTACCGTATAATTTGACCTGACAGTGATTGAAGGACTGTTAAATGATTACACCCACTTGAACAATACTGGGCTAAAAATAAACATTAAGAATAATGCATTTAAGAGCCCATTCAAAGCCAAAAATAAATATGCAAGGTTTACTAGAAATAAATGGTGAACGTGTTATAAGACAAACACTTTTTAAAATTTAACAAGAGCACATGCTGCACCTGCATGAAGGTATAGTGTTCGTATCTAAACTCCCTCATGTTGTCCCGCAGAAGAGATGGAGAGAGCTGTTCAGGAGCAGCAGGCTCTGGAGAATGAGGAGATGGACGGGGGGAAAAGCAAGGGACTCTTCAGGAAGTCCAGGAAGTCTTCTAAACAAGTGCTCACCACCAGAGGTATCAGCCACTGTTGCTTCCTGGGCCCGTTCTCCACGGCTGTGGAATGTTTGACATTTGGCTCAAGATCTGTTTTGTTTTTTACTGTAGGAATTTTTGTAGAAAGTATAAATGTGGAGAGATGCATGGAGAGATGCATTGTGACATCTGTTTTTCTTACTCTCGCTCAGTTCTTTTTGGGCTGTCCTTCTCTCCAAGCCCACACACACATTCACATGCACACATTTACACACACACAAACAGTTCTCTAAAATGAATTTTTCGAAAAAACGCAAAGAGCTTTTTCATCTATTAGCTTTCAGAGCAAAAAAGCTTTTTTACAGAAATGAGGCCCCCATTACAACCATCCTTCTGGAGTCCTGTACCTTCCTTTGTTCTCCAACTAGAAAGTACCCATCCTTAAAAAAAAAAACAATCTAATCAGCTGGTCTCCTTATGAAGTAATGCAATAACCCATCAGCCACCAGTAAAATCAGGAGCACCTCCTCTTCACTCCAGACAGTCTATCTCCCTTTACTATTTCCTTTCTCTCCCTGTCTCTATTCCCATTCTTACTTCATCTCACTCCACCCCTCCCTCCTTTACCCATCCACCACCAGCAGCCGTTTCAGATATGTTCTTTATCCTTATCTCTCTCCCAGTGTCTGTGACCAGCGCCCTGTGCCCCGAGGTGGTCAAGGTGAATGATAGGCTTGTGGAGGCCAGTACTCAGTTCCAGAAGAAACAGACCAAAGGCACCATTGACGTGTGGTGGATGTTTGATGATGGAGGTAAGCCTTAGTCGCCTTAAGCCTAACCCATTCCACTCAGTCTCCATTTAAAAAAAAGGTTTTACAACCCACCCAACAGTTTGTCACTAAAACAAAAGTACAACATATGCAAAAGCAGGTTATTACATTCCCAGAATTCTCTATCCAATTAGTCTTGCTTTGTTTGTGAAATGTTCCTAACCAGTTGTTTCCTTGTATCAGGTCTGACCCTGTTACTGCCCTATATCCTGACCACCAGGAAGAAGTGGAAAGACTGTAAGATGAGGATCTTCATTGCAGGACAACCTGGACGCACTGAGCTGGATAAAGAGGAGTATGTTAGAAAGCAGATATTAGGCCAATACTACATGCATCATAATATGAAAGGTCTATTTGGTAATGGAATACATAGCCTACATATGTTATGTAACATCAATGTTCTTATTCAAACAAATGAAGTCTTTTAGATCATAAAGAAAGACGTTTGGAAATGTAAAACATATCCAAAAATATAGAGTTTAACTAATTGTATTAATACCAAAGATTTAATTATAATTCATAATCAGTGTTTAATACAGTACATTCTTTTCTCCTTGTAGGATGAAGTCTTTGTTGCAGAAGTTCAGGATCAGGTGTACTGACATTAATGTTATTTCTGACATTAACGTCAAACCCAGTGCTGAAAGGTCATTCTTCACACTATTCATAATTTTGTATTTCTTCTTCTATCAGAAACTTGAATCCTAGTTGAATCCCTTTGACAGAATCCAGAGACAGAACATTATAGTGTGTTACTGACAGCTCAGTTACGTTATGTAAAAAGTCAACATTATATATAAATAGACACTAAGATAAGAGCATACAGTAACCTCTAGCTTTACTGAAGAAGCGCAATACAAAGACAATGTAATCTACTTGGTGTTTTACAATGCTACAGTAGCATTGTAAAACACCAAGTAGTCAGTCCATCTGTCTGTCTTTCTCTTCCTGCAGCTGGAAGGCGTTTGAGGACATGATTGAACCTTTCCGTCTGCATGAAAGCTCCAAGAGCATAGCTCAGGTAGAAGCTCTGATGAAAGACAACCCCTGGAAGATCACTGACGCAGAGCTTGACAGCTTCGAAGAGAAGGTCAGATCACCTATCAAAAAAACAATGACCTTCTCATTTGATATATTTTTAAGGATCTTGACATTCAGACAGACATGTCTATATTTGGTTGTGATTATCAGGTAGTTTTAAGGCTCTTTAAACCCACCATGAATTCTGTCTCGCTATAGACTAACCTCCAGGTGCGACTGAATGAGCTACTGCAGGAGAACTCAAAAGCAGCCAACCTCATCATTGTGTGAGTACATGTGTGCCGGATGACAAACTGTCATGCTAGTTTTACTATAGCTACAGTGAGCTGAACCCAGTGGTTGGTCTTCTTTGTCCCTGCAGGAGTATGCCCATCGCTCGTAAAGAGTCGGTCTCTGATCACCTCTACATGGCCTGGCTGGATATATTGAGCAAGAACCTTCCTCCCACCCTGCTCATGAGAGGAAACCACAAGAGTGTGCTCACCTTCTACTCCTGAGCACCCCATTGGTTGAACAACAAGGCAGTCACTATGTGACCATCCAAGAACATTTTCTTTGTATAGAGTCAGATCTGTCTTTTATGTATGGCCACAATACAGGAATTGTGATGAATACAGTCACACAGACATGGAACCTTCTAGAATGGGTCACAGTTACTTTGAAAGTGATTACACTGCCCTCTGTTGGAATTGTACATTTGATTGTGTTAATAGTCTTAATTTAGAGGATGAAATCCTTTTGTATGCGCTATATATTTTGATGTACTATGAACCTGTATGAAAATTGACAGGATGTGACAATGTTCAGATCTATGTGCTGCACATGCAACCAGTGGTAAGCCTATAGGTGACTTAAAATGTATATTTGATATATTCTCAAAAATAATTTCATAGCACTTCGGTTTGGGATAATAAGACAACTTAAGACACCCATGTGAGTGGCTTATGTTAAATACAGAAATGCTGATTTATTCCTAACTGTTTTGTAGCCTATTTGTTGAAACGATTCTTGTATGCACTATTATATAATGACTATATTGACAATTAATAAACGTTTATTGCTAATATTTTCAATCAATATAATGATTTCAGAAAATTAGGACAGGGATTTTTGGATCTCTGGAATAGCGTGACAGGTGTGGACACAGGAGTGAGGTTATTTTTAAACTAGTAGTCAGGCTAGGAAGACAGACGGATGGGGACCAAGGTGACATGGAAGGTAGGCCTTAAACGCTCATTTGGTCAAATATACAAATCCGGAGAAATATAAAGAACACGTCCGATCGAATGATACATTGGAAAAAAACATCTAGAATATTTCTTTAATGAGCGGCTGAAGGAGAGGAAGTAGAACTTAAGAGTTACGCCCCCAAAGAGAGTGAAATAGTGTGGCGTAGTTTACGGCAGTAGCGAATATGATGCATTTATGGAAACAAGCACTTGACTTGCGGTGTTGTTTTTCTGTTGCCTATGCCAACCGTTATCTGTTTTCAGAGACAACATCTAATTTGTATCTTCAAAAACATGTCCAGAGACGTTATCACGATGGTGAGAACATTAGTGTTTGTACATAGGGGCTAGGCGAGGAGTAATAAGGACGGTCATTAGATAATGTCCTGCGTTTGCACTACAGTAGCCTAGCTAGTATAACAGCTTCTAAGTGATACCAAAGTATAATAGTTTTGTTTTAACAACTCTGGATGTTTTGCCTAGCTTTTTAAAGATGTGTCCTTGTATGTCAAGGTTTTGCTTTATTTATAAATATTCGTATTGAGTTGGTAGCCAGCTCCATAATTGTTGCTAGGACTAGCCAATAGCTAGCTGCTACATTTAGTAAATAGTACAATTCTCGCGAGAATCTGGACAGGATCACGGGAACTTTGTAAAACATACACCAAAAACCATTATTATTTAGTCAGTAGTGGTGAAATATGTATGTTCGTATTGTGAAAATGTATATAAGTAATAGCATTTAAAAAGTGTACATGTAGAGTAGGTCGTGTTTATTAAAATGTTCGTTTACTACTTTGTGTGGGCGGAGCAAACGTTTTTTAGGGGCATTGAGGCGGGAAATTAATTCAAACTCATTTCCGAAGACAACTGCACTGGCTTGTCTCGTTTGTGTTGCCTCTTGTCATAGGTTTTTTTTTAAAGTTACCGCCATTATTTTGGTTAGGTAAACATATTTTACTTACAAAACATGCCTTGCTCAGAAGTTACAGATGCGACCGCCGTCTCATCTCTAAAGAGGACAAAAACTGAACTTGGAAACGAGTTCAACACTGTGCTGAAATTCGCCAAACTGTCCGAGCACGCCACTACTCCTACCAGAGGGTCGTCAAAAGCAGCGGGCTATGACCTGTACAGGTTGGTACTTGTTGTTTCGCATGCATATTCGAAGTTTAAAACTGGAAACGTATGTGTGACTCGGTTGGTCTCTGATTTGGTTGTGACTTGTCATTAAAACTATAGATATACCATGTATCTAACAGTCTCATTAAGTAGAACAGAAGCTCGTCTGCATGAATGCTAGCAAATATTATATTCTTTACCCTAACAGTGCATATGACTACTCTATTGGGCCTATGGACAAGGGCATAGTGAAGACTGATATACAGATAGCAGTTCCCCATGGCTGCTATGGGAGAGTGGGTGAGTGATTTGAGATATCGACCCTGTAATCGACCCAGCTATTAAATATAACATAATTAAATTGTGATTGTTCAGAAGTGAAGTTTCATTAATATTTGTTCCACTTTTTCCACAGCTCCAAGGTCTGGCCTGGCAGCTAAGCACTTCATAGACGTTGGAGGTAAACACATGTAATTCAGTTGTGAGCCAGGCTCGTTATGGTATGAAAAAAAAAAAATGATGTTGACGTTACAGGCTGTCTTAATTTGTCTTTTTCCCAAAGCTGGAGTTGTAGACGAGGACTACAGAGGAAATGTCGGAGTAGTGCTCTTCAACTTCAGCAAGGAAACTTTCAATGGTGAGTGGACACACAATACCGGTTTCATCTCCCAACTGGTTTCCAGTAAGCATTAGAATGGGTTTTATTCGCCACCTTCCTGCCAAAGCAAATTCCTTGTCTGTGCAAACCACAGACAAGGAATTTGCTTTGGCAGGAAGGTGCAAACATTAAACATATAGGAATCTAAAATTTAAATATGAGGACTAACTACACTAAGGGTACATAACTAGCAAACTAAGGGTACATAACTAGCAATGGAATTAGATTAAAATAAACTATACAATAAAATATTAAATAAAATATGTTGCCAGCAATGCGTTCACCTAACAGCAGCAGCTGCTGTCTGCCTCTTTCACCAGATTCGTCACAAATTCACAAACATATTACTGGCGATTTTCAAGTCAGATCTCATATTTACTGCGGCGAATATGAAAGTTTAAGTGAGCACTACATTACAGCCATTCATGACAAAATAAATGGAGACAAAAATAATAATTTGCAAGCTCGCATGCTTACGGAAACCAGTTAGTCTGGAAACCAGTTGGGCGATAAAACCGGCCTACTTTCATTTCTACGTGCAAATGTCTGAAGTGCCTAGGCTGCCTCGTATTACAGTGTTCTGTTCCTCTTTGTCTCACAGTGAAAAAGGGTGACCGTGTAGCACAGCTGGTCTGTGAAAGAATCTGCTACCCGGATATAGTGGAGCTCCAGGTAAGCATCTTGAGCAGCTTGGTACAAACCCTTCTCTCCCAGAAGCTCTCCATGCTTGAATTACAGCTCAGAAGAGCCAATCAAAGAACCAAATATGATTGGAGTTAAGTGATGCAGATAGTTGACAGGCGGTTTATTGTATTGGTCATCTTTGAGGGGTGTGGGCATGTAAAACCACAGTTAACCTAATGTAGTATTACATTTAGTCATTTAGCAGACGCTCTTATCCAGAGCGACTTACAGTAAGTAGAGGGACATTCCCCTGAGGCAAGTAGGGTGAAGTGCCTTGCCCAAGGACATAACGTAATTTTTCATGTCTGGGATTCAAACCTGCAACCTTATTAATAGTCCGATTCCCTAACCGCTCAGCCATCTGACCTCTAGGATTAAAGCTTTGTGATGAACAGGTGTCCTAATGCTACAGTTGACTTCCTGTGTTCCAGACTCTGGATGAGACCGAGCGTGGATCGGGAGGGTTCGGCTCCACAGGAAGGAACTGATATCTTATTGTAAACATTAATTTTATTGTTGGTTATGACGCCTATGAAATTGTTGTAAAAATAAAGTGATTTTTCATACTTAAGTATTTTACAATTTTGATATAAACTTTGTGTGCTATTCCACACTCCTGCCACTAAGGGGTGCTGTTGAACTATTATTGGAACATTAGACACTATATTGTATTAGGTGTGTTTCCAATTAGAAATATACACGAAGGACATGACTATTGGGTGACTAACTCACTAGGGTAGAATGTGTCATTGCAGGATTGCTTCTGATGCTTCCAAAGATCTGTAGTCAATTTAAATTACAAATGAACCTGAACAACAAAAGCATTTTTGTAAACTTGGATCAAATGTAACCAATTTCAAAGCAGGAAACTGCAGAGGAAGGGCAGGGGGTTCTTATGATTGATATGGCTGATGATGGACCCTTGTGGAGCTCCACAACATGGATGCAACATCAGCTGCAAGACAGTACTACACCAAAGACATGTTACACCAAAAAAAAGTTTTATTTTATTGTGAATTTACAACTAAACCCTCACTGATGTGAACAGAGAACAGACAGGTGTCTAAGGCTGGTCTGATTGTCATCCATCGCTATGGCGACACGGCACTGATTGTACTTGCAAGAGAGTTTGTGGTCGTAAAGACCTCAGTGCATAATCATGAAGGCACAGGTTTGGCATCATCACAATGATGTGTTTGCATGTGTGTGTATGTATACACAGTTTACAAAAGTAGTTGGTCATTATAAGCACCATTACAAACCCCTCCATATCAGGGTCTTTCTCTAGTTTACAAATGCTTCATAGATTAAAAGTGGCATTGATTATTACAGTATAAACACACTTAATTTACATGTACTGTATAGGAGAGAGCAGATAGGCTATGGAGCTAGCTTTGGTTTGGTTGCAAAGACACTTGAAAGGGCAGACGGAATGACATTTTTAGCTACTGTGTTTTGTCAAGGAGTACAGTGCATTCAGAAGTCTATGTGTTAGTTTTTTTACTAGCACCTGTATATTAATAATTTCTAGTCAGTAGGAAAGATGGAAAAGCATAGTTAAGATGAGCAAAAGTAATCTTTCAAGCTTGGACTCGGGCTGCATCTCAATGATCTAAAGTGGTTTCCTTCTCATTCTCTGCTCTCTTCTTCATTTCAACTGAGAACACGGGATAAATCAAGGCTGTATGAGGGAAACCTTAGTACATCAATTCAGATGGGAGAAGGCCAGGAAAGGAAACCCCTTTAGAGTATTGACAGCCCACCTTGTATTCCACCTCTGCTGAGTGGTCCACGCCTCCCTCAAAACGGTGCACGATTCAACATATCATTATACAAAACCTTCACAACAATCCCTTATCCAGACAAGCCACGTTCATGCCCCTCCAGAGCTTTCTGCACAAAGCGATTGTCTTCGTCTGAGGATCAAGAATTCATCTGTTACCTGCACTCCTGTCAGATGTAGCTGGAACTTGAACACACAACACGTTGTATCTATGATATGTGGAATCATCTTTGGGAATCAAACAATGCGGCCCCCCCTCCCTCCATTGTCTCTTTGGTGGTACGCCTCTCTCTCTACCCCCCCCCCCCCTCTCTCTCTCAGAGCAGTAGCCCCTAACCACTGACACAGAGTTAGACAACACCCTCCCCCCTCTTCTTGGTGATGGAGGTCTGGACAGAGGGGGGACCGGGTAAACTGAGCCTGGGTCGCTGGTTAGGGGGGCTGTTCAGCCGTCTCAGTCTTGTTCTGGTTAATGGAGGATGAGCTGCACCCTCATCCTCAGTGTGTTTCCCAGCTGTCCCGTGAGGTAGTCTTTATCGTGCGTGTCCTCCAGCTCGTCCAGCTCCTTCTTCCTGTACAGAGGCACGCTGCTGATCTGGAGCTCGTAGGCCCCGGCGACCAAGGCCTTCTTCTTGGATAGGTGGAGGTAGCTCACGCCCTCCCTCTGGTTGATCTTGAAGTGGCCTTCCTCGTTGCCGTAATCGATGGTGTAGCGCACGTGGTTGGTCAGCGTGGAGAGGGCAGGGGTGAACTCGAGGATGTGGTCCCGGGTGGTCAGGTCGCTGATGTTGAGGTGGAACATGAGGACATCTTCGATGCTCACGCTGGCCAGGCTAACGGTCTCCTGCTCTCCCTGCGGGGAGACACACGAGCAGGAGCGGTCAGGCACAGGGCGCTACGGTACCAGGCGTGAGGAAACTCACAAACACGCACATCAACACACCCTCACGAACACACAGACACCCTGACAGACACGCCGTCCTCACCTGTGTTTCTGGTTCCTCCAGGGTAGAGTTGCTGCTACGGCGTTTGCGTCCCTTCTTGGGGTATCCATTTATCTTACACTCATAGCAGGCCTCGGGGGAAAGAGAGTTCTCATCGGTCTCTCCTCCCTGCTCCGGACCGGGGCCGCCATTACTGAAGCCTACACCTGAGACACAGTGCCTGAAACACACACACACGGCAGTCAAACACAACGTCTCGACTGTTGTCAGGTCGATGAATGTATCAGTAGTTCCAACGCATACCCCTGTCCTGCGCGGTAGTATCCAGTTGGACAGCCACACAGGTAGCCCCCGTCCGTGTTGGAGCAGCCGTAGCTACAGGGGTTCTGCGTCGAGGAGCACTCGTTGACATCCGAGCATCCGCCATTTTGCTGCTCGTAGTTGAACCCGGTGGGACAGAGACAGCGGAAACTCCCCAGGGTGTTGTGGCACGACGCTCCTCCACATATCTGGCTGTTCTGACACTCATTCTCGTCTAGGTCACAGGAAGTCAACACACAAACAAACAGGAAGTAAACAAACTGCTAGTTAGCTAGCTAGCTAGCCAGAGGCTACAAACAATACTGAGAAAGCAGAAGAGAATGTGGAAACCATCTATGTTGGTGGTCTTCTGACCATCAGCTTCATTCTTATTGGGTCATCCTGTTTTACATGGTCAGTAGGTTAAGCTGCAGAAGTCTGTGTGTCATCGAGTCTGATGCTCTGGAGAGTTTTCGAGATTAGCATATAGGCTACTGAGGGCACATGTCCTCTCAATGTAATCTCTGCAGAGAAAGGTTGAGTTTCCAGGAAAAGGAAGTAGTCAACGAGAGAGAGGTAGAGAGAGATAGAAAGAGAGAGAGAAAACGAGAGAAGGATTTTGTCACTCACCCACACACTGGTTCCACTGGTAGTGTTGAAGGTAGCCTTGAGGACAGCTGCACCTGTAACCTCCTACGAGGTTCTGACAACCATGCTGGCACCGATGGTTCCCATCACACTCATCCATGTCTGCCACACACACACACACACACACACACACACACACACACACACACACACACACACACACACACACACACACACACACACACACACACAGTCAAGCCCATACAGTAACATCCATGGAGAGCTACAGTATATTGACATCATAGGAGACAAGAGATAGGTGTCTGACCTTCGCAGCTCTGGCCGTTGGGGTCCATTGAAAATCCACGCGTGCATTCGCAGTTGAAGCTCCCAGGACTGTTCTGGCATACTCCATTAGACCCACACAGGCTGGGGTCAGAACTACACTCATTATTATCTACAGAGAAGGAGAATGCATGAAAGAGAGGGAAAGAAATGTGAGGAGAGTGTTTTGACCCAGATAACCTGGAGCTTGAAGAGAAGGTGTAAGTAAGTAATGCCCAGTATCACGCATCGATCTAATCAAGGTCTAAACCAGAAGGCTGCAATTTAGAGGAATGACTAGGTGAGCCGCCTGGAAGCCTGCTGGCAAGTTTAGCTCTATAAGGCCAAGGAATCTCATGTCAGGATGGCTGTGAGGTCATGGGAGCTGCCTTGCTGGCTGGAAAACCTTGTAGTAGCCATGGCAATGCAGTGCGACGTTCCATAACAAGCCGCTGTTAAGCTGCCATGACTACAAACCAGCCAAGCCTAATCAGATCAGTGTGATATCAGACTGAGTCCATTAAGTCTGAGCAGGGGCAGACTGGAGAGAGCGAGAGGTAGAAAGCAGGCTTTTAACAAGGAAGGATGGAAGATAAGTGGGGAATCTGCGTGTGTGTGTGTGGGGGTGCGTATTTTTCTGAGTGTGTGTGTGTGTGTGTGTGTGTGTGTGTGTGTGTTACCGATGCAGGCGGTGTGATGTTGGGTGAAGCCAGGGGGACATTTGCAGGTGAAGCCTCCGATGGTATTGACACACAGGAACTGACAGTTGTGCTGCTTGGTAGAACACTCGTCCAGGTCTGAGAAAAACAACATTCCACAAAAATGATTCAGTTTCATGCAGAATGACATTGCAATATTGAATTCTGTGTTACATATCTTTTTGGGAGTGGCAGGGAATGTAGGGGAGATACAGAGGGGAAAACTTGCAGGAAATGGCCCAGGCTGGAATCGAACCCAGGCCCCTGCAGTAAAGCAGCAGCCTACAGGGCAATGTTAAATCACATTATTTTATTTTAAAAATGAGTCCAGTGACAGGATATATATATAATGTGGGGTTTTGATGAAAATGCACGTTTACAGTGGATCTAAGTGTGTGTGTGTGTGTCAGTGAGTCAAATTCCAGTCCTTCTACAGTCAGTGACCTACAAATGAACTGCCAATGAACCAGACACCGGAAACAGGGAGGGAGCTGTGGGGTCGAGGCCTGTGGGGGGGGGGGGGGGGAAGGGGTGATCCTCTACAGTAAATGTTAGGCACCAGAAATAATTAACATGATGGTCAAGTTTGTTTAGACTCACAAACAAGTCTGAACTCACACACTGATAAACAGTATTCCAAATAGATGCACCACATCACATAACATGTCCACCATTCACACAAACACAGCATATACACACACCCACACACACACTGCTCCAAATGAGGTATCATTTGAAGGGACAGTGAGCAGGACATTGGGCAGCAGGCCCAGATCTCCAAACCAAAGCAGCTGAACCTGGAATCTAAGTCTGGATGAAAGGCAGCGTGCTGCAGGACGGATGTGAGCTGAGTGGAGCCCAACCCATCTCTCACACTCACTGCTCGACTCGCACAACACTGCTGTGCGTGTGTGTGTGTATATGTGTGTCTGTGTTTGTGTGGATGTGTGTACATGTGTGTGTGTGTGTGTGCGCGTATGTGCATATGT
Organism: Osmerus eperlanus; assembly: GCF_963692335.1. Taxonomy (NCBI): domain Eukaryota; kingdom Metazoa; phylum Chordata; class Actinopteri; order Osmeriformes; family Osmeridae; genus Osmerus; species Osmerus eperlanus. Next base: position 3,459,531 of record NC_085027.1, read on the forward strand.
GTGTGTGTATACGTGTGTGTGTACATGTGTGTGTGTACATGTGTGTGTGTGTGTGTACATGTGTGTGTGTGTGTACATCTGTGTGTGTGTGTGTGTACATGTGTGTGTGTGCGTGTGTACATGTATGTGTGTGTGTACATCTGTGTGTGTGTGTACATGTGTGTGTGTGTACATGTGTGTGTGTGTGTACATCTGTGTGTGTGTGTGTGTGTACATGTGTGTGTGTGTGTGTGTGTACATGTGTGTGTGTGTGTACATCTGTGTGTGTGTGTGTGTGTACATGTGTGTGTGTGTGTGTACATCTGTGTGTGTGTGTGTGTACATGTGTGTGTGTGTGTGTACATGTGTGTGTGTGTGTACATCTGTGTGTGTGTGTGTGTGCGTGTGTGTACATGTGTGTGTGCGTGTGTACATCTGTGTGTGTGTGTACATCTGTGTGTGTGTGTGTGTACATCTGTGTGTGTGTGTGTGTGTGTGCATGTGTGTGTGTACATGTGTGTGTGTGTGTGTGTACATGCGTGTGTGTGCATGTGTGTCTCACCTCTGCAGCTCTTCCCGTCCTCCTGTAGGATGTATCCCCTTGGGCAGGAGCAGAGGTACGCCCCCTCCGTGTTCTTACAGATGAAGTTACACGGCTTCGGAGCCTGGATGCATTCGTCCACATCTACGGAGAGGGGAGGACGCGCAAGGAGAGGGAAGGAGAGGAAAAGAGAGGAGAGGGAGTGAACGAGAGGAGACATTCCTTCATGCCGTGGCCACAGGTCTTTGGAGGGATAAAGGGGGACTTTCCTGAAGTCCAGAAGGATGTGTTAGGCTGCTTACCCACACACTGAGTGCCAGTGATGTCAGTGGTGTATCCAGGTTTGCAGTTGCAGTTGTAGGAGCCCAACGTATTGATACACTGGCCATTTTTACACAGATTCCCCATCACGCGGCACTCATCGATGTCTGAGAAAACAGCGAAGGCTCAGCTCTACAACACACAGCTCTGGATGCTAATACTGCCGTCCTGCCTCCACACATTATGAGTGTGTGTTGATGGTCTTGCTAACGTGAACGAGGTGGTGTTATGAGGCGAGGTGCGTCGCTACCTCTGCCATCTGTGGTGTACCCAGGACCCAGGGGGCACATCTTCTTGTAGTGGGTGGTCCCTGGCAGGGGACAGAGCTCACAGTTGGAACCCCAGCCCCTCCCTCCATCACAGCAACACTCGGACTTGGTGACTGCGTTCCTGTTGCTGGACGACATCTGACACAGCGTGGTCAGCACCTCGGTGAAGCAGAAGCCCTCGCGGATATCTACGGAGGGAAACAGCGAGACACGGAGGGAAGAGGAGGAGGGAGGGAAGAGGGAGGGTTCACGAGGAAAGAGAATGAGAAGGATTTCAAAAAGAGATTCCCAGGGAGATTTTTCTTCAAACGGTGACCCACTTTAAGTGGACAAACCTTTCCCACCAGGACCTGACCTCTAGCTGTATCAGTGAGCGTGATGCCACTTCAGTCCAGACTAAGAGGCATATTCACAGAGGATATACCCCACCTCTCATGACGCCACAGACCCCAGACCTGATACTAGCACGGTGAAATGGATTTAACAAGGACATGAAAGCAGAGAAAAAGGGTCTTTTGACTTGACAAATGGGACTTATTTCCTATCTTCCCAGTATGGTGGAAACCCCTTCTGATAACAACAGCGTCTGTCCAGACAGAGAGGCTGTGAGAAAGAAAGGTGCAAAGGTCAAAGTTCATGTGAAGCTGATATACACACCACTGAATGACCTTCTTGGTCAGGGAGAGAGAGTGAGAGATATCGACCGAGAACAATAATCAGAATCAGAATGGGTTTTATTCGCCATGAAAGTTTGCACAGACAAGGAATTTGCTTTGGCAGGAAGGTGCAAACATTAAACATATAGGAATCTAAAATTTAAATATGAGGACTAACTATACTAAGGGTACATAACTAGCAAACTAAGGGTACATAACTAGCAAACTAAGGGTACATAACTTAGTTTGACAGAAAAAGACAGACAGAAAAAGAGAGTGGTGGAGTGACAGATAGAGAAAAGGGAAGTGTGAGAGAGACATCAATGGACGGAAGGAGAGAGACAGAGAGAAACAAAGGTAGGTAGAGGAGTGCTTACCTATACAATCCGTCTGTGTGGGGCTGGGGCTGAACCCTTGGTCACACCTGCAGCGATAACTGCCCACAGTGTTTTCACAGCGACCGTTCTGACAGACACCTGGCTTAGCTGAACACTCGTTCAGATCTGATACACACACAAACACATTTTCAATACAGGACACATGCATGGCTTTCCATGATATTCGACAGCCAACTTTATACAGTCATTCTTAATAGTGTAAAAACAAAATGGTGAACCAGTGAGAACTTAGTGATTTAAGATCTTGAACAAATTAATAGATTAACAGCCAACTTTATACAGTCATTCTTAATAGTGTAAAAACAAAATGGTGAACCAATAAGAACTTAGTGATATAAGATCTTGAACAAATTAACAGATGGTTAGACAACCTGGAGTTGTGGTACAAGACATATTACTGTGCTCAAATTCTAACAGAGATGGCAAAAGTACACACATCCTTAATTCAGGATTTTTTTGTTAAACCTTTCTAACCTTTTTGTCCAACTTCTTTCAGAACTTTTGGCAGAACTTTTTTTGGCAGAACTTTTTTTTATACACATTTTGAAATATTGATTGTTGAAAAAAAAAATTTCGATAAGTTTTGAAAGGAAGATAAAACATGTTGTATCGTGTTGTTTGATAAAAAAGTTTTGAAAGGTAAATAAATGTATATTTTTAAAGATTTGAAAAAGTTGAAAATCTTTTGGGGAAAAAAAGTTTCTATGGAAGCAAATATTACCAGAAAAATCTACTTGAGTACTGTAACAAAGTATTTGTACTTTGTTAGTTCCCATCTCTGAATTTACCAGAGCAGCTGTAATCTACATGGACTTCTGCTTCAATCAACAGACCCTGACTAGCCTCTGGAAATCACAATTCTCAATGGCCTTCCCACTAGAAAACCTGAGCTCTGAATTTCAGCCATTACTTTATCACAGAGATAATCCTTGTTCTCATCTAAAATAATGTTTCTGAATCAGGCATAAATTGACAGTTGACTCACCAACGCACGCCTCTCCATTGGGTCTGCGTGTATACCCAGGGGGGCAGATGCACATGTAGGTGCCAATGAGATTCTTACAGCTCATGCCTCTGCTATCACAGTCATCGATGCCATCCTCACACTCGTTCTGGTCTGGGGGAGAGACAGAACACGCTGCATTAACACACACACAGACACACTAAACAGCACCCTGAGAATAACCTAATCCCCCCCCACACACACACATGCGCACACACATACCCACACACGCACACACACCCCAACCACATCCCCATCTCCATTCTGGTAGGTGTTCATAAAGAGTTAGAGCTCTGTTTAAAACTGAAACATAAATACCATCCTACACACTCTCCACGGACTTCCCGCCCCCCCTTGCCTCAGCCCAGCAGATCCACGCCTGTGTGTTTCACTAATAAAACTGTTGCTAGAGTCTCTCCCGCTTCATTGAGACAGACCATGGAAACTTTCAAACCAATCAAACCCTTTCCCTATCCAAGGCTTCACTGCATGACTCAGCCGTCGCAGGATTAAAACAGAGGCCCCCAGTTCCTAGCATGTACCTAAAATAGACTCGATCCACCAGGGTGATACTGTACCTTTGCACATTCTCTTGTCCTCTCTCAGTACGTAGCCCGTGGGGCATTTACACTCATAGGATCCCACCACGTTGACACAGCGGAAGGCGCACAGCAAGGCATTCTGGGAACATTCGTTAATGTCTGGAAACAAAAGAGAAGGGCCAAGGTAACGTGCTTGTCAACCGGACTTTGACCGACACAGGAGGGAGAGGGATATCCCCTCCCTGGATGGTGTACCAGGGCTACACAGTGAGACGCGATGTGCAGTACCGCCTCACTGCGGTGCTGATGTCACTGGGAGACCGTTGGGAGGGATTTGAACCTACCTTCACATGTCATCATGGGTCCTGGCTCAAAGCCTTCGTCACACGCGCACTCGAACGCTCCGATCATGTTGGTGCATGTGCCGTTGCCACAGGGGTTGCCTAGGTCGCACTCGTCAGTGTCTGCATGGGAGACAGGAGAGCACGGGGTCATGTGACCTCGGGGTCATGTGACCTCGGGAGAACTGGAAGGGCTGTGTGGGTGTGTGGGTGTGTTTATGTGCGTGTGTGGAAGTGTGTGTGGTTGTGTGGAAGTGTGGGTTGTGTTGTTGTATGTATGTGTGGGGTTGTGTGTGTGTGCATATGTATGTCTGTATGTGTGTGGTTGTGTGTGTGTGCGGGTGTGCATATGTATGTCTATATGTGTGTGGTTGTGTGTACGTGTATGGTTGTGTGTATGTGTGTGTTTTGTTATGTGTATGTGTGTGTGTGTGAGCTGTAGTTCTCTGTACTGGCCTTTACAGTGGACTCCGGTGGTGTCCAGCGTGTAGCCGAACGGGCACTCGCAGCGGAACGAGCTGTCTGTGTTGATGCATACGCCGTTGGAGCAGATGTTGGGGTTGGTGGTGCACTCGTCGATGTCTACAAACACACAAAACGCGTCACAAACGCTTCACAAACGCCTCACAAACGCCTCACAAACGCCTCACAAACGCCTCACAAACGCCTCACAAACGCCTCACAAACGCATCACAAACACCGCTCTCCTCCAGTTAGCCAACTCACAGGGTGATGAGGGTAGGATGGAGGAAACCTCAACACGAAGCAAACATACCTATGGGGTTGTCGTCTGGGCCGATGCTCTGGCCTACAGCATGGCAGAGCTGTCTGAACACCTCTGGAACACAAACAGGCGTATGAGTGAACACACACAACAACAAACGCTGTTTGAGAGGAAACGATCCGTGTCAGTCAGTGGGTGTTTGGCAGCGGAGATTTGACTTTGCCCACCTTCGTTCTTGTTGGGGCAGATCTCACAGGGGTCTCCCCAGCCCTGGCCTGGCATGGCACTGCAGCAGCAGTCCCCTTTGGTGGTGTTCAGGGGCTTGGGGGACAGGCAGAGCCCACTCTCAAACTTGGTGTAGCAATAGTTGACGCGGATATCTGAGGACGGAACCAGGGGGAGGGTGAGGGGAAGAAATGAAGGTGGTTGGCGTTTGTGTGGTAGTGGTGGGAGGGGGACGAGGAGGGAGAGAGAGGGGCGTTCGTGCCCAGTGGAGGCCTGTGCCAAGTGTCTGCCAGGCTCTCTGTCATGTTAGTATGTGGAGCCTGCTTTTCTTCTTGGCCTTTGAGCTGTAATGAAAAGCACATGGCCCAGCCCTGCGAGTGCTGGCCTTCTCTTAACTCAACACAAATAAGCTATCTGACCCCCATAGATCACACACAGACCCACAGACCTGGCTCTGAAGCATAGATCACACACAGTCTCACACACACACCTGGTCCCGTGTGTGTCAGGCAGTGTCTTGTTACTTTGCTCCACAAAACTGATTTGTCAGCTTCTCTGAAACAGGGAGATTGATGTGGCCTAGGCACAGCTGTGTGTGTCCATGTGTGCGTATGTGTGAGAAACGAAATGTAGATGTTTCAGTAATACTGTAGTGGCCCCTGTTTTTGAAAGGGTGACCGAGGTATTTTTATGTTTTAATCCCAGACCTGGCAATTCCTCCACACCAAAACCCCCCACCCCCTCTCCCCTTCCAAATCCTCCCTTATTCCCCTCAGCTGCAAGACAGAAAACAGCAGGAATTGTAAACTGCTTCGCAAAACTGATGATGTCATAATTTCAATGTTTAGAGGGGGAACTCCCTATCATTGGTCTGAATAGTCCCCCACCCATGCACAAAATACACACACAAAACACACACACGGACACACACACATTGAGTGCTCTGAGGAAATGGAAAAGTGATCTGTTCAGAGCCTCAGCAAGGCAGAAACAGCAGAAGGAACTGGAACAGAGTGTGCTGCTTCACAGAGCAAAGGACAGAGCCTAGCTACATCACTTCTCTACAGCTTTTACCAGAGTAGATCCTCACAAAATACATGTTTTCCTCCCCAACGAATACTTTCCACTGTACTTGAGTACAGTTTGATGGGTTTATATCTTACACAGGGAGGATTGGGGATGCACAACTCTTTTACGACCCTCCCTCTAGGGTCAATATGTCAAGGGAGAGAGAGGGCCAAACTACCAAGTGTTTAGTAATGTGAAAAGCACACACACACACACTCACCTAAACATCTGCGTCCTGTGCCAGAGAGCTGGAAGCCTTCGGGGCAGACGCAGGTGAAGCTGCCCTCGGTGTTGGAGCAGGTCCCGAACAGGCAGATATCAGGAGTCTGGGAACACTCGTCAATATCTGGAACACATGGAATCGTTTTGATCGGTCACGATCAGAGCCAGGAACCATGAATCAGGGCTTTGATTCAAACTTCCAGTCGAGGGACATTTCCTGTGCGGTAAGTGTAAGGCCGATATGAGTCAAAGTTTTGTCCTCGTCACAGAATGCAGATCGCTTTGACGACCGTTACTCCAGGGTGGAGCGAGAAGGATTAACCACCGAAAAGGCCTTCGTCATGGTAACCAGGAAGTCCCAGTGCTCACAGTTTCTAGAAACATGAAACATGGCTGCTCTGTCTGGGAAATATCCCCTCATCAGTCAAAACTGTTCAAATAAACAAAGTGGTACGTGTTGGTGTCTGTGGATGAAGCGAAATGTGTAAGGGAGATATGTTTGATTTGTGTGCGTGTGTCTGAGTGTGTGTGTCTGAGTGTGTGTGTGTCTGAGTGTGTGTGTGTCTGAGTGTGTGTGTCTGAGTGTGTGTGTGTCTGAGTGTGTGTGTCTGAGTGTGTGTGTGTCTGAGTGTGTGTGTCTGAGTGTGTGTGTCTGAGTGTGTGTGTGTCTGAGTGTGTGTGTCTGAGTGTGTGTGTGTCTGAGTGAGGGTGTCTGAGTGTGTGTGTCTGAGTGTGTGTGTGTCTGAGTGTGTGTGTGTCTGTGTGTGTGTGTCTGAGTGTGTGTGTCTGAGTGTGTGTGTCTGAGTGTGTGTGTGTGTGTCTGAGTGTGTGTGTGTCTGAGTGTGTGTGTCTGAGTGTGTGTGTGTCTGAGTGTGTGTGTCTGAGTGTGTGTCTGAGTGTGTGTGTCTGTGTGTGTGTGTCTGAGTGTGTGTGTCTGAGTGTGTGTGTGTGTCTGAGTGTGTGTGTGTGTCTGAGTGTGTGTGTGTGTCTGAGTGTGTGTGGGCGAAGGGGGAGGAGAAATATGTGTGTGGACAGGGGGGCCAGGGGTTTAAGACAGATATGTGTGTGGGGGGAGGGTGCGGGGGTGAAAGAGAGATGTGTCTGTGTGTGTGTGTAAAGGGGTGAAAGGAGAAATGTTACAAGCTTCCTGTCAACCACTGGAATCTTCTCAAATAGAGACTTATGCCTGACTGTTATCTTGTATCATGAGTGCATTTTGAAATTTGATTGAAAGAAATGTACTCATAAATAAACTGGGGCTTTGTTTGAGAACTCCAGGATGTGTGGCGGGTGTGGATGGGAAGGAGAACCTTGTCTCTGGGGATGGTTTTACCTTCACAGGTCTCGTCTTGGATGTAGTAGCCAGGCGGGCAAATGCACCTGTAGGAACCATCCAGATTCTGACAGGTCCCTGGACCACAAGTCCCAGGATTCACTGCACACTCATTGACATCTGTGGGAGGGGAAATCACACAGGAAGACATTTTTACTCTGTGGAAAAAACGATCCAGAGAGATATAGAGGGTCGGGAGAAGGGGGAGGTGGAAACATGCTTCTTACCAATACATATCCTTCCATCAGCTGTGAGTTCGTATCCGTCACGGCAGTGGCAGATGAAGGAGCCGATGCTGTTGATACAGTCTCCATTCCTGCACAGGCCTCTCTGAGTGGAGCACTCGTCCGTATCTGACAGGACGGTCGTAAAAAAAAAAAAGGTCACAGACATTAATTTGATGAAAGCCACACACGAATATTATCAATGTTATCAACAAGATTACATTTGTGCATATACTGCCACGTGTTAACACACACGTGCACATACACCGATGCACACACACACAGACACACACACACACATACACCGATGCACACAGACACACACACACTCACCGATGCAGTCGTTGTTGTGTGAGAGCTGAAAGCCGGGATAGCAGAGGCAGTTGTAGGATCCCACCGTGTTCTTACACGTGCCGTTCCCGCAGGGTTGTCTCTCGCACTCGTCCACATCTGAGACCAGACAGCAGATCACAGGCCAACAATGTCAACCAACCGGAAACACACCGAGGAGGGGCCACACTCAGGTGAGATGGACCACACTCAGGTGGGATCGACCACACTCAGGTGGGATCGACCACACTCGGGTGGGATCGACCACACGCAGGTGAGATGGACCACACTCAGGTGGGATCGACCACACTCGGGTGGGATCGACCACACGCAGGTGAGATGGACCACACTCAGGTGGGATCGACCACACTCAGGTGGGATCGACCACACGCAGGTGGGATCGACCACACTCAGGTGGGATCGACCACACTCAGGTGAGATGGACCACACTCAGGTGAGATGGACCACACTCAGGTGAGATGGACCACACTCACCGATGCACATGGAGAGGTCGGGGGTGGCCTTGAAGCCGTTGGGACAGACACATCGGTAGCTTCCCAGCGTGTCGATGCACTGGCCAGGACTGCACACACCCGGGTTCTCCAGACACTCGTTCCGGTCTGCGCAGGGACAGGTGGGGAGGAACAGACACGCCAGGAAGGGAAAGAGAAGGGTTATTGTGTTCTGTCGTGTTCAAATCAAATCGGATTTGATATATATCGCCTTTTTTTTTTACAAGCAAGAGGCTTCTTATTTGCACCTAAACAAACTTAACACTCGCAAAGAAGACAAGGAAAGACTCCCAGGAAAACCCAGAGAGAAAAGCTCCCAAGGAGAAACTCAGTCCCTCAGTCACATTGTTTTGCCCTGTTGGCTTTTACACTCCTGACTTCCTTCCACAGAAACACAGGAAGAAAAACAGGATGCAGAACAGAAGTCGCAGAGTCCATATCAGTGTGGCCTTTCTTAGAGGCTGCTGGGTTTGTGTGTGTGTGTGTGTGTGTGTGGGGGGGGGGGGGGGGCGTTACAGTCCCTCCCAGCCCCTCAAGAGACGGGTAAGATCTGTAGCACAGAACCCTGACACAAGCTTCTCATACCAGCTCTCTCACTTCACTCCGCTAGCTGCTAACTACCACAGCATGCAGACACACATTCCTCTCGTCCCTCCAAAGATGCCAGTCTGGTTCAGATTGAGCTCTTCGGCTGCATCTGAGGCATTGTTTGGGAATGACAACGAAGAAGAATGTCAATAACAATAGGTTTTCCGTGACACTATCAAAGGGCTTGTCTCTGGTTTGGGAGCGGTGAGTGATGAAAGGCTGGAGTGTTTCCTCCAGAGACGGCAGATGGCTCCCAGTGTCCCTCCGGGGGATGGGACGCAGGGCGGTCTTACCCAGACACTGGCCCGTGGGGGTGAAGCGATAGCCAGGCTTGCACTCGCACCGGTAGCTCCCTGGCATGTTCAAACAGGCGGCGTTCTTCTGGCACAGCGGTCCATTCTGACACTCATCGATATCTGGGGGAGAGAGATAGATAGAGATAGAGAGAGATGGAGAGATTGCGAGGGAGAGAAACAGATGGAGAGATTGCGAGGGAGAGAAACAGATGGAGATATGGAGAGAGAGATGCATGAGAGAGAAAGAGACGGAGATAGAGATGGAAAGATAGAGAGAGAAAGAAAGAAAGAGTAGAGAGTGAGGGATGGAGAGAGAGAGAGAGAGAGAGAGAGAGAGAGAGAGAGAGAGAGAGAGAGAGAGAGAGAGAGAGAGAGAGAGAGAGAGAGAGAGAGAGAGAGAGAGAGAGAGAGAAAGAAATAATAGATCACGTCTCCATGTCTCTCTCACTCTGAGACAGCATGCACCAGTGGGCGGGGCTTACCTTCACAGATGAGCAGCTTGTCGTTGTAAACGAAGCCCATTGGACACTCACACCTGAAGCTACCAATCATGTTGATGCACACCCCGTTTTCGCACACACCCGGGATTTGCCTGCACTCATCGATATCTGGAACACAGAGAGGATGCAGAGACAGGGAACGTGATTGGAACCCACACACACAGTCAGAGACAGTATTAATCAGGGATTTAAGAGGACTGTCACAACATACCCATGACCTGTCCGGTGTAGATATCAATGTAATATCCTGGCCTCTCACTGCCACACAGGGTGGCAAACTCAGCTGTTGAAGAGTCACACCATAGATTAGAATAACGGAAATGATGTCTGTATGTGTGTGTGTGTGTGTGTGCGTGTGACCCATACGCACTGGTGCTGGGGACAGGACACTGTTTGCAGGGTTTGTTCCATGCCCGGCCAATGTTGTAGGAACAGCAGCACATCTTCTGAGTCATGTTGAAGGTCAGCTCTCCATCGCACGTGTTGTTGTCTGAGTAGAAGTTCCTGTAACAGTAGCTCTTCCTCATATCTGTGTATGGGTGTAGGTGAACCACAGATACGGTTACAATCCCCCCAAAAAGGTCAATAACGGTTCTCAACCTGGGTCCAGATGCGGTCGGCCAATGGCGCGCGAGGACTCACCCATGCAGTTATTTCCTCCGTTGACCTGCATGTAGTCCACAGGACAGATGCAGGTGTAGTTTCCCACTGTGTTGTAGCACTGGCCTGGACCGCAGATCCCTGGACGCTCACACTCATTCACATCTACGCAGAGACAGGGGTCAGGGGTCGTGTTATTCACAGATTTCAACACACGACAAAGAAACACAGTGAAACACAAAGATCTTTCACCTTAATTCCCTCATTTCCTTCCTGCATTCCCCAATGTGCGCTAATTCATCGTTTCATTGCACTCCTTGACGTTCGCAGTATACATTCCACGTAAAAAAATAGAAAAGATAATTGAATGGAAAGCTGTTTCAGTGAGTGAGAGAGTGCGCAAAGTAGACATTTGAGGTAGGAATGCCATCAGCCCTCCAGCCCAGCAGTGAGATGTAAAGTTGACTGTAATTAATCATGTTGGATGTTAGATGCCTGGAATTTCCTGAACAGGCTTTTGTTCTCTTCTCGCAAGCGCACCCCCAATTAAAATGCTATTAGCCACATGTCCTCTCTTCTAACCTCCTCCCTCTCTCTATTCTCTCTCTTTCTCCTCCACGCCACAGCCTTCACGCCATCTCCTTCCTCCTCTTCTTTTCACCCTTCGGTCTCAGGCTACTTTTTTATCGTGGACTTTCTCTCTCCGCTCCACCCATCTCTAAGCTTTTGTATTCCTCTTCTTCCATCCTCTCTTCCTCCTCTCGTCCTTCCCTCCCTCCCCCCCCACCCCATCCTGCTCCTCCACCCCTCCCTCCCCTCTCTAGCAAGCCCACTGTTTCTGCCCCCAGGAGAAACCCCACCACATCAGAGCTGGGCGCATCTCTGGACAGAGTTAGAGAGCAGCTCTCTCCTTGGTCCGGGTGGTTCCGTTGGGACATGCGGGAAGCAGAACGTCCACACCAGGACTAGAGAACACTGTCTCCCAGACACACTCCTCTCCACGGCTGGACTCAATTTCCTTTTCCACCTAGGTCATCTATTAGCATGTGTGTATGTGTGTGTGTGTGGGGGGGGGGGGGGGGGGAGGGGGTTGTTAGTGTGTTTGCAGGGGTGTGTGCGTGTGACTGTACGGGAGCCCTGTGTGTCTCTCTGAGTGCATGTCCATGTGTGTGTGTGTGTGTGTGTGTGTGTGTGTGTGTGTTACCTTCACAGACTCTTGTGTCCGTGTTGAGCTCGAAGCCTCTGGGGCACTCACACTGGAAGCTGCCAAACGTGTTAATGCAGTTTCCTCCCTGGCACAAGCCTGGCAGCTCCAGACACTCGTTGATGTCTGCCGACGAGCACCAGAGAACAGAGAGGAAGGTTGAGGGGGAAACGTTAACAGGTTCAACATTGTAAGTATGCTCCTGATCATCAACATCATCGTCATCATGTCTGACCTTCCAGGATGACGGTGATGGGATTGGGTCTGAAGCCTTCGCCTCCGGGACACAGAGTTCTATACTCCGCTGAAAGACATGACATTACACCACCGTCAAACCGCAAAACAAACAACGCGAATCCACGCAGCTTCGCAGCCAATCAGCCTCCGAATTGAATCAAGAGTCGATTGATTCGCCTTCTCTCCCTGCAATCGGCAGACCATAAGAGTTGATTCCAAGTGATTCAGAGTGAGTAGTGTGGGCAGACTGGCTCCAGACTGACTCACTGGTGTTGACAGAGGGGCAGGATTCACACGGGGTTCCCCAGGCCTGGCCTTCAGAACAGCAGCACGATGCTTTGGACACCCCCACGCCGATCTCATTGGAACATTCCAAACTCTCTGAAGCGTCCCCTCTGGAATGGTATTCCAGGTAGCAGTTTCCAGATCGAATGTCTTGAGAATAGATACAAATAAACACACACACAAACAAACAAACAAACACACACACACGGAGACGCACACACACAAACACATACACTTATTTTTCCATACAACAATCCCTTGCATGTTTAAAGAACCTAGGCCTGGGTAAGTGTCTGTGGCCTCACCTACACAGCCGACACCTGTGGGGTTGAGCTGGAAGTCTGGGGGACAGTTACAATGGTAGCTTCCAGGGATGTTGACACAGATGCCGTTCATGCAGAAGGTCGGGTCCGCACACTCGTTTATGTCTGAGAGGGGAGGTGAGAGAGGGGAGGTGAGGGAGGGGAGGGGAGGTGAGGGGAAGAGAGAAAGAGAGAAAGAGAGTCAAGTCATTTGTAAGAGTATACCGGGAGTGTTTATGTGTGAGTGAGTGGTTTTAAGGAGTGGCTAGCTGCCCAGGGAGGAGAGAAAAGACAAGATGTGATAGTGTATGTGGAGCTAGTCATCTGGACTGAGGGAATGTGACGTTGTGTTACCTGTACAGTTGCCTCCAGTCCTGTCCAGCTCATAGCCGATGTTACATTCACATCTGAACAGTCCTGGAATGTTCTTGCACCTTCCATTGACACAGATGTCAGCAAAGGTACACTCGTCAATATCTGTGTAAGGGAGAGAGGCAGATAAAAGAGAGGGAGAAGGAGAGATTGTGAGAGAAAGAGGAAGAGAGAAAGAGATGAAGAGAGAAAGACAGAAATATAGGGAGGGAGAGAGAGATAGAAAGAGAGAAGGACAGAAAGAGAGAGAAAGCGGACGAGAGCGAGGGAGAGAGAAAGAAAGAAAGAAAAAAAGAGAGTGAGTGAGAGAGACAGAGAGAAAGAGAGAGGAGAGAGAGTGAGTGAGTGAGTGAGAGACAGAGAGAGAGAGAGAGAGAGAGAGAGAGAGAGAGAGAGAGAGAGAGAGAGAGTGAGTGAGTGAGAGTGATAGAGAAAGAAAGAAAGAGAGAGAGAACCAAGAAAGAGGGACCACAGCTGTGAGGGATTAGTAGATCATGTGACAGGGGTGGAAAATCGTCTGAAGGAGACGCAAAGTGAAGGCTGTATTCACCTCTCTGAAGTGACACTTCTGGGGCAAAATAGCTCGACCAGACAGGAGAATAACCCCCCCCACACACACACACACACACACACACACATCCATTCATACACACATACAGCACCTCACCAACCTTACTGCATACTAAATACTTTCTCTCTTACTGTTCATCACTGACACACACACACCTGCATTACACATTGCTAATGTTCAGAAAATCAAACATACCAGAATTAGGCCACCCTCACAATGTATATTTTCCTATATCAGTAGACAAATTAGTCACATGGATTTGTAATGACTGTATTAGTAGATATAAACAGATCATTGGCTTTAAAGCACACATATTTGACTGCATACCAGGGGAATAATATACAAAAATCATTCTCTTGCGTAGATGACGACACATGGCCATATTGTGGCACCATTACATTACATTTAGTCATTTAGCAGACACTCTTATCCAGAGCGACTTACAGTAAGTACAGGGACAATCCCCCTGAGGCAAGTAGGGTGAAGTTCCTTGCCCAAGGACACAACGTCATTTTGCACGGTCGGGAATCGAACCGGCAACCTTCTGATTCCTAGCCCGATTTCCTAACCGCTCAGCCACCCGACTCCCATCACGGCAGTGTGTGTGTGTGCGTGTGTGTGTATTACCCTCGCAGGCCTTGCCGTCAGGCGTGGGGATGAAGCCCATGTCACATTCACAGCGGTAGCCCCCAGGCATGTTGAGACAGTGTCCGCTCTCACACAGGTTCCCGTTCTCTGTGCACTCGTCACTATCTGCACGGGAGCAAACACACATCACAAACACATCAAAACAGGTGACACAACAGAGGTTTGGGGCAGTTGCGTGTGTGTGTGTGAGGTATGTGTGTGTGTGTGTATGTGTGCAGTGTGGGGTGTGTATGTGTGAGGTGTGTGGTGTGTATGTGTGTATGTGTATATGTGTGTGTCTGTCGTACCTGTGCAGTGTGGTCTGTGGTGTGTATGTGTGAGGTGTGTATGTGTGTCTGTCGTACCTGTGCAGTGTGGTGTGTGGTGTGTATGTGTGAGGTGTGTATGTGTGTGTCTGTCGTACCTGTGCAGTGTGGTGTGTGGTGTGTATGTGTGAGGTGTGTATGTGTGTGTCTGTCGTACCTGTGCAGTAGAAGCCGTCTCCAGAGAAGCCATCCTTGCAGATGCAGCGATAGGAGCCCATGGTGTTCATGCACTCTGCGTTGTTGCTACACATGTGGGTTCCGTTGGAGCACTCGTCCAGATCTGTCCAGACACAAGTAGAACCATCCTGACTGTCTGAACACACACACAGGGTCATACTACAGCCAGGTGGACTGTAGCTGGTTCTAACAGGGGTCCTACCTGCGTATGGTTAGACAATAGATCCCAGGTAATGGTCTTGATTGTGAGCAGTTAGACAGGTGCGTGAGTAACAGGCTGTAAACATTGGTTAATGGTCTAAACTGTGCATAGCTAGACAGGTGGATGTGTATTTGACTGTAGACATTAGGTCATGGTCTAAACTGTGTAAAGTTCGTACTATGTGGGAATGTGAAGGGTTGTACAGTAGAGGCAGTCCTATCAGTGTGTACAGTAGAGGCAGTCCTATCAGTGTGTACAGTAGAGGCAGTCCTATCTTGGTGTACAGTAGAGGCAGTCCTATATGTGTGTACAGTAGAGGCAGTCCTATCTTGGTGTACAGTAGAGGCAGTCCTATATGTGTGTACAGTAGAGGCAGTCCTATCTTGGTGTACAGTAGAAGCAGTCCTATCTTGGTGTACAGTAGAGGCAGTCCTATCTGTGTGTACAGTAGAGCCAGTCCTATCTGTGTGTACAGTAGAGGCAGTCCCACTGTACCTGTGCATTTGAGGCCGTTGCCTATCCATCCTGGAGCACAGCTGCATTTGAAGCTGCCGGCTGTGTTGGTGCAAGCGGCGTGACGGTCACAGTTATGGGCTCCGATCTCACACTCGTTGATATCTGACACAGAGAGGAAGGCAGGCAGGAACTGTGAGATGGTCAGTTCAGAGCATACTGCATCACACCAAACCAGGCCAGGCCAGAATAGGCTAGAACAGGCCAGAATAGACCAAACACATCAGACCAGGCCAAGCCAGACCAGACCAAGCCAAGCCGGGGGCCTGTCCAAATGCTGTGGCCCAGTGCTGGCTGAACGAGTTCTTAAAGGAACAGCGTCCGGGCATTTTGGACCAAACTGCAATCCAGCCACAGCCTCATAAACACAGCTGCCGATAGGCTTCATTCTGCCTTTGTTTCACGATGGCAATGGAGTCATTGAAACCTTAATAGCTGGCATGTTCGCAGTCCCAGATGTCTAGTTGGAAACTCTACGATACTGAAATATGAATTGTATAAAATCGTGCGGTTCTGGCATGCCTGGGGGACCTCTACAAACAAACAGCCTTCCTTTCATTGCAAAACCAGTATCATTTCTCACTGAGGGACAGACTCCTAGCCGATTTATTAGCTACATTTTTCCAGTGTAATCATCTAACGCATCTCCTCATATGTCTCTCCGTGCAACACGCCATGCTATCACACTAAAACCAGACACTAACAAATGAAAGCAATGAGCAATGAGGACAATTAAAATCCCCTCAAATGAAATCTTCTCGTGTCATGAAACAAGACTGCCTGCTTCCAGCTCAGGGTGAGACTCGTGAATATCCCCACAAGCTGTTTGTGTGCAACTTGCCAAGGCCGGCAGCCATGGCAGAACACACTGAACCCAGAGTCTAGAGATGGACCGTGTCAAGGTAAATTGGTCGTCATTATTAAACAACAACAAAGACACTCATTAACTTGACCAAGAAACAACCATCTGGAAAACAACGCCTGGCAGTAGACCTGGAACAGCATGTACAAGTGAGTGTGCATGTCAGAGCCCTTGTTATCAGACTTTACACACACACACACACACACACTTCTCTCTATTCTTCATCAAAGCAGCAATTCCCAACACTGTCAATTAGGGCAGACTGCAGTCTGGTTGGCTGCCACTCCGAGGAGAGGCTGGAGGCCTTTGCATGTTGCCCTCGACGATGGTGGTAATGTATAGCTAGCTGGTGAGTGTGCGGATCTCTGCATGATTACAGGAACCTCAGAGAACGATCTAGATTACAGATAATTCCTGCAGACCTTTGAAGCCACAGAGAGCAGAAAACACACACTCACATAAGAAAACACACACGCAGTGCCAAGAATGTGGAAATCCCAGCAGTAAAAACTATGAGCTGGGGTGGTTGCATGCAGGACAACTGTCACGGTCGCTGGTCTGTTAGTTGGAGACAGAGTTTGTTTGGAAGGCTAATGTTTGACAGATGAGGCACAGGAGAGAACAACTGGCCAGACAAGAATATATACTTCATACGAAGCCTTCTTTTAAACTATAGAAAACGAGTGTAAACCCTGAACTTGACCCTGACCCTAACTCCCCTTGCAACCCCTGAACACAGTTTCTTGGCTCCAGGGTTAGGGTTAGGCCTCTGCCTGAGAATTATTTACTGCAATGGACACTCCCAGAGCTTGCAAACCCCTACGCCCCACTAATGCATCTCCACCCAAACGAACACACACACACACCCACCCACACCACATACACACCTACTAACAGTGCATACTCTACAGTACTCAGCAGAGTGGAATAAATGAGAAATGATTCCCCCGGGACTGTCCTTTACAGCTGGATCAGATGTGAGTTTTAGACCAGCCCTTTCCGTAGCAGGCCCAACTCTCATGGGCTGGTCTCCAAGCAACCTGTATCAACACAGTCCTTTAGCCAGGGCCAGTCTCTCAGGACGCTCATCTACCCCTATGGCTCTGTGGACCTCCGAATGGGTATGGTCTGAGACACGGCCAGCATTGAATAGGTCTGTGGAAAAGCAACGGGTCTGTTCGTTACGAAAGAACAAGACGTTTTTGAGTTCGCCCGCCTGAGTGGAATTACTAAAGATTGATTCCATCACATTCCAAAGGCCGGAATTCCAAACCTGTGAATCAGAACAGGCTTCTCAGCAAGTCCAGTTTTCTCAAAACAAGGAAAATATTAACATATGTGCCCGATTGGAATGTGGAGTGAGTAAGTGTGTGTATGTGCGTGTGTGTGAGTGTATATGTGTATGCGTGTGTGAGTGTATGTGTGTGTGTGTGTGTGTGTGTGGTGGGGAACTCTCCAGGGTCTATCATAGTTAAGACAGATGTGTTTGTTTGCATCTGAAGGAGAACACTGTAGTCCTGACAGCATGGCACACAGTCACACAGACCCAGCTAATCAAACCCAGAGCTGAAAGACAGGGAAAAGGTGGAACACTGGCTGGAACCTTCTATTCTGACTCAGTCTTCCAAGCTCCTCAAGTTTCTGGTGACTAAGTGGGATTATCAATCAACCTACCAGATTCTGGCGGGTCTATTTAACAAGCGATCTGTCAGAGGAACAGGGAGTAACTCCTGACTGGGTGAGGGAGCCTCTGCAGATGGTGTTGCAGTGCGACTCCAAGCATCACGTCATGTTTAAATTATGCTAATGAAAGGACAACAAAGGTGCAAACAGACCTCGCAATTCGATACAAATGTCGGACGGAGGATGAAGGTGATCTCACTGTGCGCGTGTAGGTGTGTGTGCATGGGTGTGTGCGTGTGTTCTGTAGTTCCGACAAGAGCCCATCGAGCCTGCCAATCGTCAATGCAAGTGGACCCGCCCACTCTCCGCCACTCTGCATACCCCCCCTCATTTTTTCCTTTCGTTCATCCCTCTATCTCTCCCCTCCCTCCTTCCCTCCCTCCCTCTCTTAACAGCCTGACTAGCATCAGCCTCTCCCTGACTCACCATCCTCTCACTCTCACTTAGTCCTCTCCACACATTACATTATCTCTTTGTGTTCCTCTTTGTGTAAGTCTTAGGAATTCATTCAGCAGGTGGAGCCGGCAAACAAGAAACATGGTTAAACAGTCTCCCCTGAGAATTCCAGCAGATGTGTGTCTACAGTGTGTGTGTGTGTGTGTGTGTGGTTCTGTTATTCACCTGTGCAGCCGGTGGAACCCTTGCGTACTGAGTAGCCTCGGTCACAGTGGCAGATGAAGGAGCCCTTGGTGTTCTCACAGTTTCCACTCAGACAGATGTTAGGGTTCAGCTCACATTCATCCACATCTACAGGGGAGGGAGGGAGAGAGGGAGGGAGGGCATCATAAATGAAAAAACTAGAATTGTTCAAGAACATTCACACTGTGACATTTTGATCACAGTTGATGACAGCTGTATCCTTGCTGGTGGCTTTCTAAAGTTAAAAAGTTAGCCCACTTTGTCTTTAGTTCCAGGAAGGGCCTTTTAGACCTTAAAATAATAGCTACAGAGGAGTGTTTAAAATGACCAAAAAAGGACCCCAGTCCTGCACTACACGAAGTGTGTGTGTACGTGTGTGTGTGTGTGTGTGTGTGTGTGTGGGTGTGTATGTGTGTGTGTGTGTATGTGTGTGTATGTGTGTGTGTTCTTTAAAGCTCTAACGTCACTCCTGTCAGATTCCTGTTTTCATGCTCTGTAAAATACCACAGACACCGTTGTTTTGAACTGACTAGTCATGCCAAGACTTCTGTTACCCACTTTCTATTTGCACAAATTTAACCAATTAAAATTTAAAGGAGTTTTTGTGAAAGTGATTTATATATATATGTATATATATGAGAAGCTGCTACTTCTCTACCCTGTTTCTCTAAACCAGACCTCTAAATACCATACATTTTCAACCAGACAACACATCATATTTTATAAAAGTAAATTGTACCAAATGTTCACACGCACACAGACACACACACACACAGCTGAATTACAAAGTCATACAATCATCACTTTCGGGTAACATTTACATTGTTATACTCCTGTCCACATCACAATATCTGTCCTGCCCTGTTCTGTGTTGTCACAGTCAATGAGGCTCCAGAGTTCCACCGTGTTAGAAACGCTAGGGAGCCATGTTACCAACCGAGACATGTCTTCATATCCTCAGAGGACATGAAGCCATCGAAGCAGAGACACTGGTACTCTCCAGGGATGTTGGTGCACTGGCCCCCGTCACAGATATCTGGGCTGTCCTCACACTCATCGATGTCTGCGGACAGACAACAGAACAGAGAGAAAATCTACGTCATGTATGTTTTTATACGATTGCTTCCTTTTCCACTTTAAGAAACATGCAGTGAACAAGCCACACCAGGAAAAGGCCAGGGCATTCATCCTGTCTGTTCACTGGGGCGACGTGTCGCCATGGAGACACGCTCATAATCCATCCACAGTCCGTCTCTATCGGGACGTGTCCCTATTGACTTGTGTGTTGTGTCTTGGGATCGCCGTGACGATGGCATGAAGCCGTGTGTTGTGGCCCCGTGCCATGACGACGGCATGCCTGGGAGTCATGGGTTTACAGAGCAGGCCTGTGGTGCAGCCCTGAAACAGGAGTCCACAGCCCAGGCCCTTCTTCCTGTCAGGGGCCACTACGACTGTGGAGGGGATGAGAGGGGGTGGGGTGGGGTGGGGGGGGATGGGTTGGGTTGGGGTGGGGTGGGGGGTGGGTGGGTGGTACTGACCAGTGCAGCTCCTGAGGTCTGGCATCAGGGCGTAACCGTTGCGGCAGCTGCACTCGTAGCTGCCCTCGGAGTTCGTGCAGAATGTCTCACAGCCGCCATTCTGGATGGTGCACTCATCAATGTCTGGAGAGAGACACACAGATACACACACACACACAGACAGACAGATAGACACATAGACACACAGACAGACAGACAGACAGACAGACACATAGACACACAGACAGACACACACACACAGACACACAGACAGACACAGACACACAGACAGACAGACACACAGACAAACAGACCCACAGACAAACACGCAGACAGACAGACACACAGACAGACACACAGACAGACACACAGACAGACACAAAAACAGACAGACACGCAGACAGACATGGGGAGACAGACAAACAGACAAATACTCAGTGCACACACTGACTGCCTCGCTTGCATACGAGCTAAATCATTTCTTATGACCGACTAATTAGATTTATCTTCCGTTTTTTCCCAAAGCTGTTTACAATTCAGTTGTTTGTCGTTCCAGTAATTTTCTCACCCACGCACTGCTGTCTGTCCTCAGTTGATTTGTATCCTGTGTCACAAGTACACTGGTAGCGGCCAACCATGTTCACACATTGGCCGTTCCGACACAGCTTATCGCTCAGTTCGCACTCGTTGATATCTACAAAAAAATTAATAATAAATCATTAAACACTTAGACACTCACGCACCCACACAAACACGCATGCATACCAGCAGTTCATCTGAACAGCTGGGGAAGACACTGACGATATTTAACACCAGTAAATCATTCATTTGAATTAACTCCCAGAACACTCCCTCCCTTTTTTAATTCAGCTATTAAAAGATAAATAGCTAGAATGGTTCAGTGATATGGATGATGTCATCCACTCAAATATTCACACAAACATACTTCAGTCAGAGCAGTGAAATGCAGAGACATAATAATAAGGTCTTTATGGTCTGAGCATGGGAGCAGGAGAGCTGGAGGAGAAGTTCTGGGCTCTTCTCATGTCTTTAAGATGATGTAGCCCAGCTGGACTGTGTTCCCAGACTCCCCCCCCCCCCTTTCACTCTCTCTCCTTTTCTCTCTCTCCTTCTCCTTCACATACACATCATCCACTTTTGCACTCTAAAATACCTATCAGCCCATCTATCAAGAGGATCCATTATTGTACACAGCCTTCCCATTTAGACCTCCATCTGCATTCACCTACACACCCATCCACACACTCACACACACTCACACACAGGCTCACACACACACGCGCTCTCACACACGCGCGCACACTCACACAAACACACACGATCACACACTCCACACACATACACACAAAACTCACTCACACACCACTTAAACTTACATGCACACACACACACATTCAAGCACGCTCACATACACACACTCACACACATCCAAAGACGCACACACACACACACACTACACGCCACACACACACATAAACTCTCAGACACAGGCCGTCATCTAGCCCACACACAGTGACAGAGACAAATATGGGGAGAGAGTGCAACCCAACCTCCCCTTTCAGAGGGCTGACCAGACCAGGGCCCTGTGACCATCACAGACTGCATGCAATCCTTCTCCCTTTTCTCTAATCCTCCCTTTTCTGTAGACAGACAGATGTGGGCTGGAGGCCACGCTTTCTTTTATCCATTACAGATCAGGGGTGTGATGAGGGGAGGTAGGAGGGACGAATCATGAGGCACAGCGGACACGTGACACCTCCTCGATGATGACTCATCGCTCACCTAGACAGGCCGATCCGTCCGGGGCGATCTCGTGCCCGTCGGGACACACGCACTGGAAGCTGCCCTCGTTGTTGACGCACTCCCCGCCGCGGCACAGCAGGGGGTTCCTCTCACACTCGTCAATGTCTGACAGAGAAACACACACACACACAACCAGAGCACATCTATCGAATCAACCAGACTCCTAGTAATCAATCTTGATTTGTGGGGTAAATAAGTTCAAATTCACCCAAGAATGTACTTGAAAACACAGAAATGGAGAAATAAACGGAAAAAAACTGTTCCCCAGATGGCAAAACTAAAAGAGCAGTAATTGCATGTTGAAGTCATAAAAGCAGGGCGGCTGGATGGTTGTGTTCTGAGTGAGCGAAATCAAGTATTCAATAAACTGCAATTATGTTCAAGACTTGTTGGAGTGTCTAGCACCCCTCTCCCCCCTCGCCACCCCCCAGGACCTCATCTGATGCCTCGGAGCCCCAGAAGGAGCCATAGCTGGCTCTCATAACTGGGGGGGGACTGAGACTTCATGGCAGGCCTCCCCTACACTTAGCCTCCTCTTTATACGCTGGCAGAGCCCTCCACTCTTACACGCAGCCTTTAACAGTGTGTGAGAGAGAAAGTTATTACTCAGATTGAGTTACCCTTCAATGTTTTTATACCCAAAATATGTTTTCAGCTGTGCTGTTTTCCATGCTATAAGGTATTGGGAGGGCACGGCATTCTGCTGTGAACAGTGTGTGTGTGTGTGTTTCTGTGTGTGTGCGCTTTCTCCTGTTTGAGTTCTAAACTCACCCATGCAGTTCTTCATCATCATGAAAAGCCACTCTCATATCCCTGGAAACACTCGCACTCGAAGTCTCCAGCCGTGTTGACGCATGTGCCCTGCCCGCACAGGTCCGGCGAAATCCGGCACTCGTCGATATCTACGAAGGGGAGGGGGGGGGGGGGGAGGGGGGAGGAGGCAACATAGCAGTCTCAACACACCGGCGCACATGTTTCTGTTCATTTTTCACATTCAAAACCCTAAGCTAGCAGTTCTTAGCTTCAATGTAACCATGGAGTTTCTGATAAGCTTTACCACAAGTGTAATTCAGTTCAGCAGACTACGGGGACTTGTTCCAGGCAACATGAAGCTGCCAGACTCAGATTAGTCTGAACGAGTTGAACGCAGGCAGCAGCTTTACACCACTTTACAGTAAGTGGCGCTGGCGCAGTTGCTGTTGAAAGAAGGATTGATAGGGAACAGCTAGCCTTACACAGATAGGGAACAGCTAGCCTTACACAGATAGGGAACAGCTAGCCTTACACAGATAGGGAACAGCTAGCCTTACACAGATAGGGAACAGCTAGCCTTACACAGATAGGGAACAGCTAGCCTTACACAGACAGTGTGTTAGCATTGTTCACTTGACCCAGGTTGGTACCACAGAATAGGATAAAGCTGTTGAAGTTTCAGATTATATCTAATAAACAGAGCCAAGTCACCATGACCAGCTTTGTAGCTCACTCTAGAGGGGTGGGGGTGCAGGGTGGGGGCGAAGGGTAGGGGGGCGGGGTAGGGGGGCAGGGTAGGGGCGCAGGTCAGGGGGGCAGGGTAGGGGGGCAGGGTAGGGGGGCAGGGTTGCACCGCGCCCATGTACAGTGAATGCTGCAGTGCATTTGCTAACATTACAGTACAGTACTGCCTGCATGTATTCTGCAGACTGTTCCTTGGTACTAACTGAAATACAGTCAAAACAATGCTATTCTGGTTAACCTTCTGTACTTACCATATGCACAATACAGTGCATGTTATGTACTGTATGTCACCTTGGCAAAAATAGTCTGTTAAACGATTCAGAGAACATTTATCAGCCATGACAAGTTCCTGGCTGTGGACTCACCAGTGCAGTTCCTTTCGTCTGAGTCCAGTGAGAAGCCGTTGTCACAGCGACAGCGGAAGCTTCCGATGGTGTTCCTACACCTGCCGTTGGTGCACAGGCTGTGGATCATCTTACACTCGTTTATATCTGGGAGAGGGGGGGGGGGCAGGGAGAGAGCACGGAGAGGGGGGGGGCAGGGAGAGAGCAGGGAGCGAGCAGAGCTACGTTAGACCATCACGCATCCAGGACATGATTCCATTTTCTTTACAGTACACCTTGGAAGGGACAAGGTTGATTGCTGAAATGGAACCAGGTTAAGGCCATGGGTTTCATTACACATGTCACCCACTTTTTGAAAATTGTAAATCTGTCCCCCACACTTTTAATGAACGAAAAAATGTATAATGTTAATAAACGGAAAAATTAATCTATTTAACGGCCACATCCTCGGTTGTTATAAAAAGCAATCCCAGCCACATTTGAAAACAAACCTACACCCCTGAACCAGCTCACAGTCAACAAGTACAGACCGTACTTCCATACAAAACCCCTCCCAGCTTTCCCTGCGGTAGCCACCTTTGAGGAAGGGCCGGCCGTTGATGAAGTCTCCCCTGTGGGAGAAGCCGGGGCCACGGGGGCATAGCAGGGCGTACTCAGGACTACCCTTCTCCGGACACTCGTCACACTCGGGGCCCCAGGCCACGCCCACGGAGCAGCAGCAGGCGTCCACGCGGTGCCTGCCGGAGATGGGCGCTCCGCAGCGCTCGTCCTCGTGCTTCAGGTAGCACTGCTCCGTGCGCAGGTCTGGCAGAGGGGACAAACACACGGTCACACACACAGGTGTGCAGGTCTGGCAGAGGGGACAAACACACGGTCACACACACAGGTGTGCAGGTCTGGGAGAGGGGACAAACACACGGTCACACACACAGGTGTGCAGGTCTGGTAGAGGGGACAAACACACGGTCACACACACAGGTGCGCAGGTCTGGTAGAGGGGACAAACACACGGTCACACACACAGGTGTGCAGGTCTGGCAGAGGGGACAAACACACGGTCACACACACAGGTGTGCAGGTCTGGTAGAGGGGACAAACACACGGTCACACACACAGGTGTGCAGGTCTGGCAGAGGGGACAAACACACGGTCACACACACAGGTGCGCAGGTCTGGGAGAGGGGACAAACACACGGTCACACACACAGGTGTGCAGGTCTGGCAGAGGGGACAGACACACGGTCACACACACAGGTGTGCAGGTCTGGTAGAGGGGACAAACACACGGTCACACACACAGGTGCGCAGGTCTGGGAGAGGGGACAAACACACGGTCACACACACAGGTGTGCAGGTCTGGTAGAGGGGACAAACACACGGTCACACACACAGGTGTGCAGGTCTGGTAGAGGGGACAAACACACGGTCACACACACAGGTGTGCAGGTCTGGCAGAGGGGACAAACACACGGTCACACACACAGGTGTGCAGGTCTGGTAGAGGGGACAAACACACGGTCACACACACAGGTGTGCAGGTCTGGCAGAGGGGACAGACACACGGTCACACACACAGGTGTGCAGGTCTGGTAGAGGGGACAGACACACGGTCACACACACACACACACACTGAGGTGTGCAGGTCTGACAGAGGGGACAGACACACGGTCACACACACACACACACACTGAGGTGTGCAGGACCCTCGGACGAAGGTGCTAAATGAGTGAAATGTAAATGTAACATGCGGGTTGCGTAAACTGGCTGTGTTGCAGTCCCAGGGCACTGCTTTGAGAGCTCGCAGAATTGACGTACTGCGCAAATACACACACACACACACATACACACACACACAAACACACATACACACGCGCGTGCATGCACATACACACAGACGGAGGACCCACCGATGCATGTTCTGCCACTGGCATCGACCGTCATCCCTGAGGGACACTGGCAGATGAAGGAGCCAATGGTGTTGACACACTTCCCATTGATGCACACCCCCGGGAAGACTTCACACTCGTTCACATCTGCGGGCGGAGAGAGAGAGAGAGAGAGAGAGAGAGAGAGAGAGAGAGAGAGAGAGAGTGGGAGAGAGAGAGAGAGAGTGGGAGAGAGAGAGAGAGAGAGAGAGAGAGAGAGAGAGAGAGAGAGAGAGAGAGAGAGAGAGAGAGAGAGAGAGAGAGGTAGAGAGAGAGAGAGGTAGAGAGAGGTAGAGAGAGGTAGAGATGGGTAAAGAGAGGTAGAGAGGTAGAGAGAGGTAGAGAGGTAGAGAGAGAGAGACGACAGGACAATCTAAAGCTCACTGACACCCTCTGAGCACATGTAACGCAGCCATGGAGACCAGACTGAAATCACGAGAGATCATCTATCCTGCATCCTCTTGTGACAGCTTTACCTTCACAGATGTTGCCTTTGACTCGGGCTAACCCCTTGGAACAGAAGGAATCTGAAACAGGAAGAGAACACGCCTCGTCAGGACCAGCTCCACGTGTGTAGTTTGTTGCAGTTGGGTAAGACTAGCGTACGGCATGTGTTGCTACGGCAGCTGCCGGCCGTGCCCGCCTCACCCGGTTCACACTTGGAGCAGGGGCTTCCCCAGGCCGCGCCCATGGTGGCACAGCAGTGGGACTTCAGCGTGGCTCCGTTGATGTTCACCTCGCAGGCGTTGTCCACCAGCTTCAGCCAGCAGGTGCCCTTGCTGGTCTCTGTGAGGAGGAAGGGAGAGGGGTCAGTCCCCGAGGCCCAGGACCAGGCAGGGAGGTTGAAGCGTGGAGACTCGTCACGCCTGTTCAGACTCACCCACACACTGCATGCCGTCCAGGGTGCTGCCTGCAGAACACAGGCAGACGAAAGACCCAGGGCTGTTCTTGCACTCTGCGTTCACACACGGGTTCGACTGGCACTCGTCAATATCTGGGTCGGGAAGTAAGAGAACCGGCTTCAACGACAGGCTTCATACTCTGACTGAGGATGGGCCTCAGCCTTCGATCTGTCTGGCAGGGGTGGGATGATGATGTGAGGGTGGCATGGCGAGGGGGAGGGGCTGACCTTCGCAGACGTCGGTCTCGGCGTGGAAGACGTAGCCGGTGGGACAGTGGCAGGTAAAGCTACCAGGTGTGTTTCGGCACAGGCCGTTGTCACAGAGGTAGCGGTTTACGGCGCACTCGTCGATGTCTGAGGAAGGGACAAAAGAACGAGGGCCTGAGCTCAGACTGACACATATGACACAAATCATTTACATTTTACATTTTAACATTTCAATCTTACCAAGTATATTTGTCTACTTTTCTAGTCAAACTCTCGCCATTACACTTCAAATCTTGTCTTGATGGTTTTGTTTACTTATTTTTGAAGTGGAATCTTTTCCAGCACAGACTTTGGATCCGAGCCTATGACATGACTGTAACAGGGAGCAGATGAGGACAATCTAGGCTACTTACCGTAGCAGTTTTTGCCTGTGGTGTCGACCTCAAAGCCCATGTTGCAGTTGCATTTGTATGTCCTCAGCATGTTCTCACAGACACCGTTCTGGCAGATGTCAGGGTTCAGCGCACATTCGTTGATGTCTGACCGGACAGGACAGGAAAGCGTCTCACACACAGACTGACAAGGAAACGCATTTCCAGAATTCTTGACATGAATGATTTGCGTGAATGTAATTTCGATGTCTTCGGAAACATCGGGATTGTGGCCAACACACATGGTTACACACAGATAAATGTATACCTCTGCCATCGCTGGTCGTGCCAGGGCCATTAGCACACAGAGCGAGGTACTCAGCTGTGGGGAAAATGCACACACACACACACACACACACATCCTAAATGAAATAACAGTGTATGAGAAAATGTCACATTAGCCAAAATGTAAAAATCTCGAAGCAAGACATTTAATACCATGTTATTATCCATTTCCATGCTTCTCATTTAGTCGGGATGTATATAAAATGGTCTCCTTAATGTGGTGGAACTTTTGGCTTCTCTTGATAGAGACACTTTAATTGGCAGCACTAATGAGAAATGACTGGTTTAGGAGAGGGCTGGCTTTGGTGTGACTAGAAGCTTTTCCTGAACAGCTTCATCTCGGTGATGACTTAATCTCCTCTCCAGATTGAATTGTTTTCAAGTGTGGGGTAATGACCAAATCAGACCTCTGACTCCAGCCTTCAGGCCAACAGCGATGCTCCAGGAGGGACATCAGGCTCTCGTGTTTGTGTTTCAGGAGCCTCACTTGGTGGTTCTGGCTGAGGAAGGGGGTAGTGGGGGGGGGGGGGGGGTCTGAGGGGTATGTGGTGAGCGTTGGGGGGGTGAGGGGGTGTGAAGGGGTTGTGTTGGGGTGTGTGAGGGGTGTGTGGTGAGCATTGGGGGGGTGAGGGGGTCTGAGGGGGTTGTGTTGGGGTGTGTTGGGTTGTGAGGGGGTGTGGTGGGTGTTGGAGGGGTCAGAGGGGACGGTGCTTACCGGAACTCTGAGGCGGGCAGGGTTGGCAGGGCTCCCCGAAGGCGTACTCAACGCTGGCACAACAGCACTCTGATTTGGTCACAGCACCGAAGAACGGCTTCACACACTGCCCTCGTTTGTACCCACCATAACACGTGCTGCGCATATGTGTGTCTGCATGAGATGGAGAGAGAGACAGAGAGAGAGATGAGAGAGAGAGAGAGAGAGAGAGAGAGAGAGAGAGAGAGAGAGAGAGAGAGAGAGAGAGAGAGAGAGAGAGAGAGACAGAGAGAGAGAGAGAGAGAGAGAGAGAGAGAGGAGAGAGAGAGAGAGAGGGGCTGTCACTCTCTCCTCCATCCCTCAAACAAACAACAACGCCGGAGGAAAACAAATAGTTCTCTCCACATGCTAGCAGTCAAAGCATTCTCCTGCTCTGATATCACCCTGAACAAATCTTCCCGGACACAAGCAGAGGAATAACATTTCAACACTTCTTGCAGCAAGACATATCATGGGGAATAAAATAACAGAATGAAAAATGTGGGCCACGAAGAAAGATTGTCTTCTACTGCCAGAATGGGGGACCAAGGTAGGAAAACATTGTTCTAAGGTTTCTCACCTGTGTGTGAATATTGACACAGAGAGCTTCAGGATATGTCTACTAACCAACTGTGACAGGACAGAACCACAGTTTGCGTACAGAGCTTCAATCCTAACGTATAATGCTCAGGTCAGAGGTCAGAGACTCACCCACGCAGACGCGCCCATCGAGACCCACGGCCAGCCCCGGCATGCACTCGCACCTGAAGGAGCCCTCGGTGTTGACACAGTGGCCGTTCATGCACATCCCCTGGGTCTCGCACTCGTCGATGTCTACCAGCACGAGGAGACAAGGCCAGAGGCAGGAGGACACGGGTTAGGGACGGCTCTACTCGAGGTGACACTTTCAACGTGCACTTCTTACATTTCACACACCAAGACACTTTCGACATTGCAAAATATCTCCCTCACTAGTAAAGTCAAGTATTTCAGGTAGCGTGATGTGCAAGTGAGAAATGTTGCGTGAAGGATTCAATGAGAGCTTCAGAGGGGTTTCTTGTAGGCTTTGGCAAAACATGTTCATCTAGAAATTAACCTACATGAGTATCTCCATTGTTTTGCGTACTCAACCCTTGTCTCCCTGTCTAAGATCACATCGGGCTGGTTGCACCGTCTTCTAATGTAAGCGCTAGTCAAGTATCCTAACAATGATCCTAATGAAGGGTAAACAGAGCTACAGCTCTGTGTGTGTTATGTCTGGAGGCGCTGGAGGATGGAGAGAGAGGGAGGGAGGGAGAGCAGCAATGGGCCTCAGCAGACTACACACTTCATTAATGAGCACATACAACTGTAACCTCCGTCCATTCAACAACCTCCTGTTTATTTATCTAAACGTTATTCATCCAGATTTGGTTTCTCTGTGAGATCGAATCTCTGGAAGCTGGGCCATGGAACCAGGGGGACTGTATTCCAGGCCCCCTCCCAGAGAAGAACAGGCCAGCGGGCAATACCGCATGGGGCCTGGCTTTCAAGTTTGTTTTAATGTGCTTCCTAGACGTTGAAATTCCCATCTATCGAAAGATTGCCAGATGCAATGCAGTTTCCCTCCAGCAAGGTCATTCTCATCCTTAACTAACTGATTTTTCCAGAACAATTTTGGGGGATTTTTTTTTGTGCGTGAGAAGAGCCGAGGAGGACTAGCACGATCCGAAAACCTGCAGCTGCAGTTGTCCAAAGACGTTCGAGGCAATGAGCCCATACTAACTGGATGTGGCTGGCTTTAGCAGCAAGGTCGCTCTTGATTGGCCGTGAGGCAGGAAACATACCTACACAGAAGCGTCCGGTTGGGTCGAGCAGATATCCAGGTTTACATATGCACTTGAAGCTGCCCTCCTCATTAATACACATGCCATTCAAACACATGTTCCGGATCAGGCACTCGTCTTGGTCTGGGAAGGAAGAGGGTCTTCATGAGTCATGCTGTTCCATATTCTGTTGAACATATCACGTACCACACGTATCACATGTGTGACCTGTGGAGAAATGCCGGACAGACCTTGGCAGTTCTTCCCGTCGGTGGAGATCTCAAAGCCGGCGTTGCAGACACAGTGGAAGCTGCCGTCAGTGTTCACACAGCGGCCGTTGTTACAGATACGTCCGTTAGCGACGCATTCATCCAGATCTGAACACAGGAGTGACGTGTGAGAGAGTGTGTGTGTGTGTGTGTGGGTGCATGTGTGTGTGTGTGTGTGAGGAGGGGAGGGGGGGGGGTCACCTCTGCACTCCGTTCTGGTGGCGGTGGACTGGAAACCAGCAGGGCACTGGCAGAAGTAGGAGCCGGCCGTGTTCACACAGCTCCCGTGAACACACGGGGTCCGCTCACACTCATCGTCATCTGGGGAACCATGACAACACGTCCAGTCACCATGACAACACGTCCAGTCACCAAGACAACACGTCCAGTCACCAAGACAACGCGTCCAGTCACCAAGACAACGCGTCCAGTCACCAAGACAACGCGTCCATTCTCTCTCTAACCTCTCTGTCATCTTGTCTGTCCTTCCACCCATCCACCCATCCATCCAACCTTCAACCCATCCATCCAACCTTCAACCCATCCATCCAACCTTCAACCCATCCATCCACCCATCCATCCAACCTTCAACCCATCCATCCACCCATCCATCCAACCTTCAACCCATCCATCCAATCTTCAACCCATCCATCCACCCATCCATCCAACCTTCAACCCATCCATCCACCCATCCATCCAGTCTTCAACCCATCCATCCACCCATCCATCCATCCTTCAACCCATCCATCCATCCTTCAACCCATCCATCCATCCTTCAACCCATCCATCGATTCTTTTGTTCCTTTTGAACAACTAGGAATAAATCCTGATTATAAATCAGAGGTAGGACATTAGGGAAAAGTCC